>NC_000067.6:28591510-28824010 GCF_000001635.26 Mus musculus
TGAAGAAAGAAATCCAAGAAGATCTCAGAAGATGGAAAGATCTCCCATGCTCATGGATTGGCAGGATTAATATAGTCAAAATGGCTGTCTTGCCAAAAGCAACCTACAGATTCAATGTAATCCCCATTAAAATCCCAGCTCAATTCTTCACCGAGTTAGAAAGGACAATTTGCAAATTCAGCTGAAATAATAAAAAACCTAGGATAGCAAAAACTCTTCTCAACAATAAAAGAACCTCTTGTGGAACCAACAAGCCAGACCTCAAGCTGTACTACAGAGCAATTGTGAAAAGAAAAATTCCTAACCCTATTATATGACTGATGGGAATAATTTACATTCTACTAAAAGCAGCTATTAATTACTAAATAGATATTCAGAATACTGCTGAATTTTGAATACTCCTCTTCACAAAATTTTCATTTATTTCCTTTTATGGGCAGAAAGCATATTTTTATGTTTTGTTATTGTTGTTTTACCTCGATTTGTTTGCAGCTCAAATAAGCTTCAGTGCTTTACCTTGCACTTCTATGAAAGAATCAAAAAACCTGTACATAATATTATTCCTTCCCTACTTCACTTATCAGAAAAAGTAAGAGCAAAACCATTTTATCAGCTTCCCCAAATAAAAGAAGCAGGCGAGTGCAGGGCAGTGGTGGTGCAAGCCTTTAATCCCAGCTCATGGGAGGCAGAGGCAAGTGGATTTCTGAGTTCGAGGCCAGTCTGGTCTACAGAGTGAGTGCCAGGACAGTCAAGGCTACAGAGAGGAACCCTGTCTCAGAAACCAAAAAACCAAAAAACCAAAAAACCAAAAACAAAAAAAAAAAAAACAAAAAAACAAAAAAACAAAACAAAACAACCCCCCCCCAAAAAACAAAGAAAGATGAAGAAGAAGAAGAAGAAGAAGAAGAAGAAGAAGAAGAAGAAGAAGAAGAAGAAGAAGAAGAAGAAGAAGAAGAAGAAAAAGAAGAAGAAGAAGAAGAAGAAGAAGAAGAAGAAGAAGAAGAAGAAGAAGAAGAAGAAGAAGAAGAAGAAGAAGAAGAAGAAGAAGAAGAACGTGAGCATTATGATCCCTTCAAACTTTCACATTCAATTCAGTGTCCACTGTACAAAAATTTTCCCTAAAATAGAATAGTAATATTTTTTTGTAGTAGAACATTCAAAACATTTTATAGGCCTTTGTAAATCCTTTTACTCCCTATGAGATTGGAAAATCAAAATGCTTTATAGATAGCACAATGAATCATGGTGATTTGTTCTGCATTTACAAAATGCTTACACGTCAAAATACCCAAAGTATTTTTGTTAACCCTCAGCATTTGCCAAATAGCGTTTCAAGCAAAGAGGATCTCAGTATTGGATAAGTAAGGCAACAACCAAGTTCTTGAACTTGTGTTTTGATATTCTGTCCTTTCTGTGTTAAATCCATATTCAGTTTTTATAAAGGTAAATTATTATGCTTCCCTTTAGAGCTTTATTAAGTTGAATGATTCTAGAATCAAATCAAGTACTTTACAAAGCCTGTGTATTTGAATGACAGTAAATGTCTGAGTGCTCTACAAATGTAAAAATATCATGCTCAAATTTTGAAATCAAAGTTGAGGGTACTTTGCCATGAGCATCAAAAAATGAAAGAGTTCTGTCCTTTAAAACCAGGCCAGCATAAACCCTATACACAAAGATCTTGTGCTGAATACAACAGGTTTGAGAGTAATTTTATGTCAAAGGCCAAAACTATTCAATTGTGTTCATGTCATGATTATATTTCAGCAATCTACAGGGATTTGTAGAGAAGGAAAAACGTATAGAAAAACCAAGATCAAATGTGTGAGTGTGGATGGGATATAAAAGGAAGCAAGACACCAAGACTAAATTAAACCAAATGGAAATAGTGGACCTGATGTGGAGTGTTTCATATGCCACTCTCCTTTTGTCAATATCTATAGATTCCATATGAACTCTAATGTAAACAGCAGACTTTGCATGAAAATGACAGGAGTGTACAGGATTATGTAAACTATTTCATCTAGAGGAATTAGATAGATTAGAATGCTGTACAGCTGTGATAACTTGAAGCACTTAGCAAACTTTTGTATACATTGCTAAGTGTGGATGCACTCAAATTTCAGAAATCATTTCCATTATATTATGGTTTGATATTACATTAGATGTACCATCTGGTTAAAACCCATTAATAATTTGATAAAATGTTACAGGCACAATAATATGAAAATAGATGTGCTTTTCAAGTATACCTGTGGAATGTGTTGTCTCTACTTTTGAAATCTCTATAATCCAGAGTAAGGAGGAAGATCTACTATTAGATTTCCAAATGGTTGTTTTGAAAAGCTACCAGTTTTGATTTTGTTTTTTTTTTTTGTTTTGTTTTTTGTTTTTTGTGTGTGCGTGTGTTTTTTTTTAACATACTGCACTAAGGATGAAAAGGAATAATGGAACAGAAATAGTTAAACTCAGTTGGCAATGGGGAGGGCACAGACGGTTACAAATAATACTTGATGACGTATGCTTTGCAAATATTAACCATATTTGTTTATGTACTCTCTTTCTTCTTAATGTATTTCATATTTCTGTTGTGTATTACATCGTTACAAAAATCTGTATGAATAAACCATTAACCTTCCTTGAATCAAGTCAATAAATATTTAAGGATCTAACATACAAAATGATAAATACTTGAGGAAAGAAATATCCTTATCCTTACTTATATATTGAAAGAATTCAGGCAACATATGGTGCCCATGAATATTAAATTTCATATTTTGATATACTCATGAAGAAAATACATTTAGTTTAAATTTAGTGATAAAATTAGTTTGAATTTGAAATCTGTCTTGTGTCTACCGAAACTTTAACTATGTGTTAAAATCATTATGAACTGAGAGGTCCCTGAGGCAACTCAAATCAAAACACCTACAGTTGTTCATCAGTCACCGAATCTCAGAACAATTTTCAGTGAAATAAAATATGGGAATTTCATTAAATTTTCATTAAGGATGTTGGAAATAGCAAGTTATTCCTTGAGGGATACATCCCATATTCTTATTATGGTCTCAACCACCATGAAAGTACATATAATTATTTATTACATGTTTTCTTCATAAATCACAATAAATTAGAAATGATTCAAATAAACGTGGTCCGTTCTAAGAGTTTATCAGTTTCACTTCTAAAATAAATCCATCTACTAGTTCATGTTAGACCTAGTCACAATACCTGGCCTCATTTTAGTGATTATGTTTAATTCTTATTAATCTCATTTCCTCTGAATTTAACTGCTATAACATGAACCATGTGCCCAGGACTGTGACTATCACTGGGGTGGCTCGATTGTGGTACTGAGCTCATTATTAACTCTCAATTTTTGAGTTTAGAAAATTTTCTTCAACATTATTTAAGACTAAAAGAGGCATGGTGATTTTCAACTCTAAATTGTACTTTTTATTTTTTTTTTTTAATTTCACAATTTCCTGCAAATGTGAAGAAGGCAAAGTCTCAGAGAAGCAGGTGCTGTAACAGGATATCACATTCCGCTCTCATTGATTTGCTTTCTCTAACAGATTTCTAATTACTTGCACAAGACACTGATTGAAAGCGTAATTTCTCCCCTGTACCATCAAAAGAGCTCCAACTGATTTTATTTTATTTTTTTAAGGGTAAACGATGATTGTTTTCTTCTACACTTCCCCTCAGCCATCGATCATGGACATTTAAAGAAGAAACTATTTTCATTTGTGTCAATTACCAGTGCCAGTCATTTTGAAATAAATTAAGCACATCCTGAATAGGAGAATATGTGTCTCGCTATTTTGAGAAGCAGTGATGTATGTGAACTTCTATAAGAATCCCAACAAATCATTCTTTCCTGAGAAGGGTATAATTTTTGCCAGGAAAATATTTATACTAATAAGGTTAAGATGTGTTATCAAAAGGTTTTGATGACCTCAGAGGATAAACACTTTTCATAGGTAATATATGTTGTATATGGTGTGTCATATTAATATTTGTCCCAAGAGTCTAATGATATAATTAAAAATTTAACTATATAAAAATCATACCTTGTTCTTCCTGACTGGAGCCACATGTAAAAAAGTAAACTCTGTTTCTTTATATTCTTAAGAGTGTAAGACTATAAGGACACACTGATACTAATATAGTATTGCAAAATGCTCATGTAATTTCACACCAGAAAAACTACAAAAAGCACTTTATGTATGATTGAAACAATATTAAATACATTTACAGTAATGTGCTAGTTATAATCTCAATCAAAAAGTAAAATATACACAGCCTCTGAAACAATCAATATTTAAATATTTCAGGCTTAAAGTCTGAATCTCTTGTTTCCTCAAAGTATCTGGATGTCATGTCCTCTTTTGTCTCTGGTCATAACTAGATAATATGTGATTGTAAATTTTTATATCAACTTGATAGCTACAGCAACCCCAGATAACTGGCAAATTACTTCTTCTGTGCTTGTACTTGGAATTTTCCAGAAGAGATTAATTTTGGAATTCTTAAGTGTAAAAGAAGAGGTCAGACTCACCGGTGTGGGTGTTATAATTATATTCTTTGAAAACCAAGTGAGCAAATCAAAATGCTTGAAGCTAATAGGGAAGTAAAAGAAAATACTGCATCATATTAAGTTATAAAATAAAGTGGATTTGCTATAAATGCCTAATATCTAATTAAATATAAAATAAAATATCAACTTCAAGTAAAATTAGCAATAAGCAAATAAACGCCCAAAGCAAAATCAACTATATTTTTCCTTTGCTACATATATGTGTATTTGAAAAAAATATGTTTACGTCTGACTTTTACGTCTTCACAATATGGTACTATGATTTCAATTTGTGAATACAATCTATTGAAAATTCTAAAAAGATTCAGTTCTATCACTTTTCCACTTCAGTCATAATAAGATGTAGTACACATAGACTGATGTCTGGTCATCTTAAGCAAGGATGCCATAACTTACAAAATGTTCACCAGAAATTATAAGTAAACATAATATATAAATGTTATCTGTTTGCAGAAGTTTATGTTATTATTTTCTTGAATGTAGTGTAGCTGATCATTTCATATGCTTTCTGTTGCTGGTGTTCTTGAGACAAGTTCCAGTCATGCAGCATAGACTGACATGAAAGTGATGACACTCCAGCCTCAATCTCTTGAATCACATGTTGAAGGTGCTTTTCACTACCTGCCTTCAACAGTTACTTTTGATGTTTCTAAAATATTACCATACTTTGTCTATGTTTTTCACTAGTTTTTGTTGTCATTGTTTTGTAAAATTTAACAGATGTCTAGTAAAATCCAGTGACTTTTTAGAATTGTAGGCAAAAAGAAGAAGCCGGACATTTATCACTAGAATTTTAGCATATTTAGCATCATGAAATATTCAATTAGATGCTAATTCAAATAGCAAGCCATAGATGTCTCTTTTGGGGCCAAAAACTAAGTAGTCACTTATTCA
Source organism: Mus musculus (assembly GCF_000001635.26). Classification (NCBI taxonomy): domain Eukaryota; kingdom Metazoa; phylum Chordata; class Mammalia; order Rodentia; family Muridae; genus Mus; species Mus musculus. The sequence continues at coordinate 28,597,005 of NC_000067.6, forward strand.
GCATCAGAATCAGTTTTGAGTTTCTACTTTGACTGCTCCCCGCTGCTGAAAGAAGTTTCTCTGACGAAGGTTGAGAGCTATAACAGTCTATGTGTATAAACACATATGTAGAAGAGAGTTTAACTCTGCGTATATTTTGCCAAACATATTGTGACTGCTCTAGCCATACAATGTTTTATCAGTTCTACAGTGCCAAGCATATATTCAGTCTCATGGAGCAAATTCAAATATAATCAGAAAGCAATAAGTTATTCTAATAATATTCATGTCAGATTTCATCCTGAAAGCTCAGTGCTGAAGTACTCAAACTGTACAGCTATGCACTATCAAAAATTTTGATGACTTCAAAAAATAAAAGTCCCCTTAACTATTCTCATTTTATATCAAAGAATGAATTGTGGATGTCCTGTTAAGTCTCTGATTACTTGCTTTTAAATCTAATAATCTTATTACATTCTTATTTTTTTGTTTATTATTCTCTCATACAATACACCTAACTGCAGCCTTCTTCCAAATTCCACACCTACCTTTTCTCCCAGATTCACTGCTTCTCCATTTCCAGTCAAAAAAGAGCACTCCTCCCAGTAATATCACCTGAACACAGCATAACAAGGTACAGTAAAACTAGGCACATAAGCTCAGATGTTATAAACCAAATGAACCTAACAGTTATCTACAGAAAAATATCATCTAAACACAACAGAGTATACCTTGCTATAAACTCCTAATAATAGTCTGCTATGCCCATAGATTGGTGCCTAGCCCAATAGTCATCAGAGAGGCTTCATCCATCAGGTGATGGAAAAAGATGCATAGACCTAAATGCAATGGCTATAAACTAAACACAAAAGAATATACTTCTAACCAACCAGAGCTCCCAGGCTCTAAATCACCAACCAAGGAGTACCCTTGGAGGGACCCACGGCTCCAGCCATTTGTGTAGTAGAGGATGGCCTTATGGGGCATCAATGGGAGGAGAGGCTCTTGGTCCTGTGAAGGCTTGATGTCCCAGTATAGGGTGGGAAGGGGGAAATTGGTGAGAGCATGGGGGCAAACCCTCATAGAAGCAGGAGGAGGGGGATGATAAAAGGGGTTTCTGGGAAGGGGAAATGAGGAAAGGGGATAACATTTGGAATGTTAAAAAAATAAAATATCCAATAAAAATGACTAAGCATAAAAAATTTTTTTTAAAAACGAATATACCTTCCTCTCGACACTTCATGGGACCTTTTTTCAGGACTAACCACATACTTAGTCACAAAGGAAATCTTAGTAAATCCAAAAAAATGAAGTAATCCTTGCATACTCTCATGCCACCATGGAATAAAGCTGGATTTCAACAATAACAGGAAAACTGAAAATATATATATGTATATATACTGAGAGAATCCTGGGTCAAGATAGAAATTTAAAACTTTGTAGAATTCATTGAAACTGAATACACAACATACCCAAACTAATGGACCACAAAGCAGTGCTAAGAGGAAAGCTCATAGCAGTGAGTGCCTACATAAATAATTGGACAGATCACATCCTATCAACTTAACAGCACACTTCAAATTTCTACAACAAAAATAAGCAAGTGTACCCAAGGAAAGCAGATGGCAGGAAATGATCTAACTGAAATTGTGGGGCATCTCAGGGATAAGCTACAGGAAAAATGCAACGTAAACTCCTTGGAATCTGTGAGGCTGGCTAAGATTTCTGGACATGGAAAATATAGATCCTGAACAAGCAAATCCATATAAAGCAAGACAACCAGTGAAAGCATTGGGACATAAACCCAGCCAGAAAAAAAGTTGACCTACAATTTGTCCTGCCTACAAGTTGTGCTGGGATGAAGGTGATGCAGAGATTTTAGGAGTGGCTAGTCAAAGACCATCCCAGCTTAAGAATTATACCATGAGAGCGAACCTACCCCTGATATTGCCTGGAGGGTTAGGACCAGAGGTTGGATAGCCCAGAGACCTAGGACAGAACAAAAGACAACTAGCAAAATATGTTAACTAAATAATGCCTAATATTAATTTTTTTATTCTCATAAATTGATGCTGAGTCCAATTGTCATCAGAGACATTAGTTCCCTCCTGCAACTGATGGAAACAGATTACAAAGACCCACAGTCAAACATTAGGTAGAGTTTAGGGAATTCTGTGGACTAGATAGAGGAAGGAAACATTGGAGAATCCAGAGGGGTAAAGGGTACCAAAATTAAACCCACAGATTCAACTAACCTGGGCTCATATAGGCTCACTGAGACAGAACCAACAGCCAGGAAACCTGAATGGACCTGACCTGGACCCTCTGCATATGTGCTACAGTTGTGTAGTTTGGTTTTCTTGTGGGATTATTAACACTGGGAACAGGGATGTCTTTGACTCTTTAGCTTGCTTTTTGGATACTTTTCCTCACAGTGTGTTACCTTACCCAGCCTTAATACAAGCAGAGGTGCTTAGTCTTAATGCTACTTGATATGCCATGTTGGGTTGATATCCATGAGAGGCCCGCTCTTTTCTGAAGAAAAAACAAGCAAGGAGTGGTTTGCAGGAGGAGAGGAAATTGGGAGGAGAGGGGTAGGGGAAACTGTTGTCAGGATGTAAATAATTTAGTAATAATCATAATAGTAATCTCCTTTACAAGAAATTAGGGGTAAAAAGGACATTAATAAACAAAACATAGTCGATATAAAATTATATGGAAAGAGATATAAAGCAATCCCACTAAAATCTGAAACAAGACAAAGCCTCTATATCTATTCATTATAGTATTGCTGTTCTAACTAGAGAAAGAAGACAACTGAAGGAGATCAAGGGGATACAAATTGTAAAGGAAAAAGTAAAAGTATCATTATTTGAAGATGATCTGATACATGTAACCTGGAAAATTTAGTCAGGGCACTTTGAAAGGCAAAAAACACTTTCAGTGGATTGGCTAGATACAGCATTACCTGACAAGTTCATTAGCCCTCTCATAAGCACATAATAAAAGGTCTGAGAAAGAAATCAGAGACTCAACACACTTCTCAGTAGCAACAAACAATGAAAAATGTCTTGGGGAACTAAAACCAAGCAAGTAAAAGACTTGTATGACACAAAGTTCAAGTCTTTAAAGAAAGAAATCAAAGAAGATATCAAAAGCTAGAAAGATCACCCATGCCCATAGATTGTTAGAATTTACAAAGTAGTTTAGATTGCAAATGTTGCCTCCCTTCCTGATCTCCCCTCCACAAATCCCCTACTCCATCCCCCTCCCCTCTGCCTCTAAAAAGTGTTCCCACCTGCCTACCCACACCTGCCTTACTCCTCTAGCATCCCACTTATCTGGGCATCAAGACTCCACAAGAATTAGCCTCCACTGATGCCAGATAAGGCAGTCCTCTGCTACATATGTTGGTTGGTGGCTTAGTCCCCAGGAGTTTTGAAGTGTCCAGTTAGTTGATATTGTTGTTCTTAGTATGTGGTTGCAATCCCCTTCAACTTCTTCAGTCCTTCCCCCAAATCTTCCACTGGGGTCCTGGGCTCAGTTCAATGGTTGGCTGTGAGTATCTGCATCTGTCTTAGGTGCTGGCAGAGCCTCTTTGAGGGCAGCCAAATCTAGGCTCCTGTCTGCAAGAACATCGTGGCATCAGCAATGGTGTCTTCAAGAACATAGTGTCAGGATTTGATGTCTGCAGATAGAAAGGATCTTATGGAGGGGGCACTTTCTGGATGACCTTTCCTTCAGTCTCTGCTCCATTTGTGTCCCTCCATTTTCTTTAGACTGGAACAATTCTGGGTTAAAATCTTTGAGATGAGTGAGTGGCTCCATCCCTTAACTGGGGACTGTGCCTATCTATTGGAGGTGTTCTCTTCAGTTTCTTTCTTTCTTTTTTTTTTTTTTTTTTCATTTTTTATTAGGTATTTAGCTCATTTACATTTTCAATGCTATACCAAAAGTCCCCGATACCCACCCACCCCCACTCCCCTACCCACCCACTCCCCCTTTTTGGCCCTGGCGTTTCCCTGTACTGGGGCTTCTAACTCTCCACTGTTGGGTATTTTAGCTAAAGTCACCCCCATTGGGTACTGGAAACCTCTAGCATCCATAACATCTGGGATTTTCTAGTGGTTCCCCAGTTCCCCTCCCGCAGAACTAAGCATTTATATTCATTATCCTGGCCCTCTGGGCTTCTCTCCTGTAGCTGCTCAAACCTGACCCTGCCCACATTTTCCCCTCCCCCTCCCCTCTGCTTGTGTGCTCTTTAGTTTGTATTTTGTTGTTGTTGTTGTTTTTACTTGGTGTAAACTTAGGAAGATAAGAAAGATAAGATAAGAAATTTTCTCCAGAAATTTAGCAAGTTGGGCCTTTCTTACTTGTTAGTTGATTTGGGAAGACAAAGCATACTACAAACTTTCCATCTTTGAGTAAGTGGGCCTGTGAGATATAAGAAAGATGGTTGACCTAGGTAGAGAAGCAAGCCAGGGAACAGCTTTGTTCCAAGGTCTCTTTTTCTACTATTGTTTGCATGGCCCAGCTTTAGATCCTCCTGGGCTTTCACCCATCATGGAGCAGAAAGTGTAAGATTTATAAACAAACAAACAAACAAACAAATAAATATACCTCTCCTGAATCCTAAGTTGCTTTTGATCACTGCTCTATCTTCTCAAAGAGAATCAGACTAGAGCTACTAACATAAAAGATCATACAACATGATGAATTTCCTCTTGTTATTTCAAAATATCTCTGCATTGTCTTTTGATTCCTGCTTCCCAGTGCCCTATCTAATGTCACTCCTGTTTTATTTGTCTCTCTTTCCCTCCACTCAGATCTTTTTAAGTGTTAGATTCTCCACAGGCAAAAAACAAAAACAAAAACAAAAAAAACAAAAACAACAACAAAAAAAAAAAACAGGCAGATATCTTTGCCATTTTACTATTATTCATTTTATGTATTGAGATTAGATATTTTTTTCTCTTCCCTTACTTCCCTCCAAACTTCTTTCTTTCTTTCAAATCCATGGCTGATTTTTATTATATTCCTAAATATATAAATACAAACTCTCAGTAGGTATAGGACTGAATGCATTCTTGTTTTCAGGGCTAACTACTTGAAAATTTGGCAGAGAAAAAAGGAGTTTGTCTCCTAGAAATAATCAGCTTCAGAATTGATACCCAGAAAATCTCACCAACTTGACTCGCTAAACAAGCACACACAAGGGAAAGAGCAATAGGTATAATAAGGTGGACAGGGGAGGGGAAAACTCACGAAACCTTAACTGTAGACAAAGAAATATAGGCGATTAAGAAATCCTGAGCATATAACAGGTAATCTTTCCCGGGGAACAATACACCAATTGGCTCACCCTGTTTTAACTCTACTTTTAAAGGAGTCTTCACTGTAGTCTATAGACAATGTAACCTATAAACCTGAAGGGTGCTGCTTCTTGATAAGCTTCCACATTCTTTATCAATAAATATGACACGTCTATATAATTGGTTTTTATGTAGAACTCCAGTATTGCTGGAAAATCACACTTCATCTTGCATGACAGTAGTGAGTGAAAGATTATATAACTCCTGTTTGCTCTCAGAAGCTGCCTGGATAGCTGACACAGCTGTTATGTTAATGGTAATTGGGTACTGAATGAGAAAAGAAGTATCCAGGGAGGAAATTTCCATAGCCTTTGCATCCAATATCACACTTAAGAAGTAATTTTCTCATATATTGAATCCAAAAATTTTCCATGAGTTCAGATGGGGAAGTATGGCAATATATTTTTATCTATCTATCCAGCATTAGCTTTTATAATTTATTTGTTCACCTACTAACTTTTCTTGGGATAGTTTAATAATAGGAGATGGAAAAAACTCACAGAAATGCAAAACTAGAGCTTCCAAATAGATGCAAAGTTAATTGCTAAATATGTTGGTATACACACACACACACACACACACACACACACACACACACACACATACACATACACACACATATGCCACATGTACAATACACATAAGTATGCACACATTCACAAAGAGTCCTAAAAGTTTATTTATGGATAACATAAATTTCTCACAAACATAATTAATAAATATTTATAAAAGAACATTTTAAGACACTAAGGAATATCTAGTGTCTCTTTGCCAGATTTGTTTGTAAAACTGTAAATGTACTATAGAGACATCATTACCTCTGTAATTGTTACTTCTATAAGAAACAGTTAGAAGTGTATAAATTGAGCAGTAAATTGACTATTGTCAAGAGTACTAGGAAGCTCTTGGCATCTGGCACTATGTGATTACATTCTGCTTTTCACTTCTAAAACTTGTAATGTAGCATAAATTTATTTAAGAAGAAATCTATGAAAGTATCTAAGGGTTTTTCTAAGAATGGCTTGAGGAATTATGGTTATATGTTAATACATATGTTTACACAGCCATTGAATATATTGAAATGGACTATGGGAACTTGACTAGTTCTGATTTTTTTTAATAATTGTTTTCAGTATTTAAAAGTATAAGAATTACTTGTTTTCTAGTTAGGTCTTTGTTCTGATGCTCAACATCTAGTTTTAGACTACTTTTCTCACAGAGAACATGGATACAGCTTTGAAAATACCACATAGGTTTCAAAGATAGTCAATACTGTAGGAACAAATAACTTAGAAATTGAAAAAACTCATTGATGTAAATTAACATTTCTGACACTCTTCTGAGGCATTTGTTTATTCACAAGTGCTATTTAATACTGGATAGGAGGAAAAGATGTGCATAATATTTTTACAAGTTTAATTATATTTATCAAAGAAAAACAATGAAGTTTTAGGTTTTAAAGGTATCATATCTTCCAGGAAAAAAGAAAAAGATAAACAAGAAGAAAAAGAAAAAAAGGGAATTTAAAAGAGAACCCTATATTTTATACAAGTGTGTTCTTAAGATAACCACAAATGATATGCAGAATAATAATGGATGAGCCCTGGGAAAACAAATAGAATGCAGCTGACACCTTGAACCAGCTTCATGTGGAGAGCTCTTCTTTCTGATAGCACTGAAAATGAGGCAGGCAGAAAATAAACCATGGAGTCATAAGAAGATCACTACAAACTAGAGCCTATTCACACATCTATTATCCAAGAATTAAGAACTCTAACATAATGGCATTTGCCATGAAGTTTGTAAACAGAGACACCATTCTTTGTATACAGAGATGTTTCTAGTAATGTTGGTAAAAAATAACCATGAATCAAACTTAAGCCTATCTTCTCTCCTACGTATATGTTCTATCTTCTCTACTAGTTGTAAACTTGAAATTTTCTGTAAATCTTAGTAAGAATTTACTTACAGTAAAAGTCATGTTCTAATACCCTGTATAGGGCATATGCTTTCATTTGATCAGATTATAATCACATCTAAGGCACATTTAGAGACTACACATACTTTTACATATTAAGAATAAAATCATGGGAAAAGGGAACAGAACTGATAGACTAAACTACCAACCAAAGAGTACTCATGGAACAACCCATGACTCCAGACTCATATGTAGCAGAGCCTTGTCTGTCATCAGTGGGAGGGGAGGCCCTTGGTCCTGTGGAGGCTTGATAAATCAGCTTAAGGGAATAGGGGTGGGAGGATCACCCCTATAGAGGCAAAGGTGAAGAGGGATTAGATGGGATGGTTTGCAGAGGGGCAACAAGGAAGGGGGGCAACATTTGAAATATAATAAATAGCATAATGACTTAAAAATAAAATAAAATTATAAAAGTTCTAAAGCCCTATGTGTAGTTTCTCCTGAGATATGTAAAGGGAATATTTGTTTTGCATGTGGCCTCATTCTTTTCCTGTGCACATTCCTTTGTAATTTTGTTAAGCTTCATCTCTGCTTTGTAGTGGTTTGTCTGAATTTCTTTCTGCTGTGAGGTCAAGGCTGTGGCTTTTCCTGAGTGGAGGGAGGTCTTTAAAGGATTTGGAAAGACTCAGAATCAGAAAAACAGAAAGTTTGTAGTGAAGTTGTATCTGCTAGAAATATCAGGAAGGCTATAGCCATGAAGTCTCACTAACACGATTGCCAGAACAAGGCCTGAACAGCAATGACAATATTTGATTTGTTAACTCAAAAGAGAAAGATCCTGTGTGGCCTCAAGACTAGATAGATACTACAAGCAGGCAGTTAGGAAATGTTGAGTGGGCTAAATGGTCTTTCTCAAGGAAGCAACGCTCCCAGTGTGTTGTCCAATCCCAGTGATCAGTCCTGAGCTTATGTACATAGAGATAAAATTGAATAAACTGAGAAAATATCATTAAAGGCTATAAATATATAAAACAACAATTAAATGAAAAGATGAAATGAACTTGAGAAAGAACAAGGGGAGAGGATCATGGGAAGGGTTGGAGAGAGGAAAGGGAAGGATGGGAATGATGTAATTACAATTTCAAATAACTAGAGATACTATTATAAAATGTTTTAGTTGGAATGTCTGAGTTAATTGATAATATTCTAGAAATAAAGAGACACAAAAATAATAGTAAACATAAGTTTTTCTTTTTGGCAGTTTCTTGAAAATATAAATAAATAACAGAGAAGTAATTCATCTATGAAAGATGGCAGGCTGGTGACATGGCTCAGTGGCTAAGAGCAATGACTGCTCTTCCAAAGGTTCTGAGTTCAAATCCCAGTAACCTCATGGTCTCTCATAACCATCTGTAATGGGATCTGACACCCTCTTCTGGTTTGTCTAAAGACAGCTACAGTGTACTTACATATAATGATAAATAAATCTTAAAAAAAAAGAAAAAAGATGGCATTACACAAAACCGTTAATTACTGTAATGTGGAAATTCTCACATAAAACAAAAATGGAATGAAAAGTTTTAAAAACATGAAACATAACAAACATACAGAATAACAAAATCAGAACAGATATAGAGCATATATAATCAATGTGATTCACCTAAAATTATTAAAAATATGTAAAATAATTTGAGAATGTTTGTTAAAACATTAAGTTTTGCTAGAAAAGTAGAATTTATATGATTATAAGGAAAAGTATAAAATATTTGGAAATTAGCCACAGATTGAGAACAAGTTTTAGTGATATGAATCAAAATATACAATTAGAAGCAATGTGGAAATGAATATATGACATTAATAAATTTCACATATTTGGGAAACAACTTAGGAGTTTAATAGTGTTATAACTGAAGTTTGAATACTAAAAAGGTGAAGGGTAAGGTGCTAATATTTGAAGTTATGTTTGTAAAACTTTTAAATTTAATTCTAAAACAACTCAAGAATGAAATATTGAAAGAAAATATTTATCCTTGTAAATTTATGAGAAATAAATATGTAAGAATAAAATTTTATAAAATATGTATATATCATATTGTTAATAAAATTCATATAATATTTTAAGATCTATATGTATCCTGATTAAGAACAGAAAGTATTGACTACCAATTTTATATAAGTGTGCCTATAATAGAAGATAAATGTTACTTATATAAAAATTTGAAATAAGCAAAACACAAAAAATGTATAACATTTCAATAAAATTTATAAAAATTAAAAAATGTACATTATTTTATGTGCAGACATACATGTGCCGTGCTGCATGTATAGAAAACAGAATACAATTTTCAGAAGTCAGTTCTCTTATCACAAACGGTTTCTCTTTCTCAAATTTGCATAATCAGGATACTGTAGCAAGTCCTTCTATCTTGTAAGACATTTTGCTAATCACTTAAAATCACTTTGGAAATAAAGGGATAGTTTTACCACTGCATTATAGATTATCAGAATTTTTTTAGAAAAATAATTTTTAAAAGAAAAGACAACAAAAATTATTCAATAGGAACTATGGAAGCATAAAAATAAAAACTGATATATGGTCTATTACTGAATATAGCTTTATCTGGAAGTCAATACAGAAGAACAATGTGAAATTTACCCATTTATTTGATAGTAATTAAATAGAATGTGAAATTCCATGTATGTGATTGAACAATCATTCTTGCTTTCTCTAGAAGGTGGTACAACTGATTCAATAGGATATCACTTTTTTAAACAAGAAATACGTAAATTAAATTTTAATAAAATACAGATAAATGATGAGCTAGGAGAAGAAAGGTTATATTTAAAAGTGAAGAAAGGAAAAATTGGAATTTCAAATTGACACAGTCAAGTAGTCAAAATAATCTAATATTACAATTAAACCCAGACAGGTCACTATTTTGTTTCAATCTATATAAATGACAATCTAGCTACAATTAATGAGTATAAAATATGCTACCCACCCCAGGAAAAACCCTATGTGATGTGATTCAAAAAAATACTTTAGATCCTTGACCAACACAAGAAAAGTAATGAGGTTGACATTTTTCTTAAATTACAAGTAATAGAAAACTACAGATCTTAGAAAAGACACAAGCACATATGAAGGATAATTGAGAATTATAAAATACTCAATTAAATTTGAAAATATAATTTAATTGTCCCCAAACACCTTGGAACATACATATATAATAATAATATACAACATTGGGCATATATATTCATATATATGTATATCTATGTAACTGTATATATGCATATAAATGTGTGTGTATGTGTGCATGCCTGTGTGTGTCTATGTGTGATAAATACATGAATGAAAGTATGGACTGTATTTTCAAATGAGTAAAAGTAATTAGAAACAGTGGAAATAGTAATCCCTTGGAAATGAGCATGCTCAATATATTTAATTCTATGCTAGTTTTATACATATGTGTTATAGTCACTCACTGATGTGAGCATGGAAGGGTCTGAAAATTCAAAATATTACTTTATCAACCAAGCCAATACCTTTCTATGTTTTTGCATTCTTCCTTTTGATGATGATGAATGAACACGCTGGTTATGAAAAGAAGATGGAAAGTATCAAATGAGAATTTGTGGTATTGCTGATTTCAAACTAAGTAAAACAAAATCTTTGTCTTTCTTAGGAATAATTTCTAAGGAGCTGTGGTACATATAAGATTCTATCAACTAGTCTTCCATAAAAATAAGTAAACAAAACACTAGTTAGGGAGCCAGCATCTATGCCCAGTGGCAATCAATGAAACATGGAAATTAAAACTAATTCATGAATTCTGTTTTAATAGCACAGCTGGTGAGAGCTTGATTTTACACCCGTGATTTACAGACTCTACAAATATAGTGCAACCAGCCCATCATGAATTTCTCCAAAGTCAATCTCTTTTGTCTCTCCAAATGTCTACACAATCCAAAAAGGTTGTTTTTTTTTTTTTTATCATCTCTTGAGGATTATATCAGTTATAACAGATTCACAAACACTTTGAAGAGAAAACGATTGCAGCTTCAGCTTTTAAAAAAAAATCTCAAAATTAGACACTTATCTCATGTGCTCTAGATCAGTGATTCTCAAACTTCATAATGCTGAAATTATTTAATACAGTTCATCTTGTGGGAGTTACACACAGCTGTAAAATTATGATGTTGCTACATCAAAACTTTGCTACTGTTATGAATCACAGTGTAATATCTAGTATGCAAGATATCTGATATGCAATCCCCAAAGAGGTTAAGACCCACAGGTTGTGATCCAGTGCTCTAGATGTTAAATGCTCTTACTTTAAAATGGATCAGAAAGAACACTGGTATATTCCATCCTCAGACACTAACCCCCAAACTCTTGCTGATTCCAAAATGTGCTTGTAGACAGGACCCTTGTATGGCTAACCTCTGAGAGGCTATGTCAGCACCGGACTAAGACAGATGCAGATAATCATAGCCAAACATTGGACTGAGCCTGGGGACTCCAATGGAAGAGTTTGAGGAAAAGCTGAAGTAGCTCAAGGGGATTCCAATCCCATAGGAAGAACAGCAGTACCAACTAACTGGACCCCTCAGAATTTCAGGGACTAAGTAACCAACCAAAGATTACACATGGAGTGGCCCATGGCTCCAGATTCATATGTAGTGGAAGACTCCCATATTTGGCCTCAGTGGGAGTGGAGGCACTTTGTCCTGTGGAGACTTGACGCTGGGAGAAAGGAGATGCTAGAGGCGTGAGATAGGAGTGGGTGGGTGGGTGGGTAGGGGAGCATCCTCTTAGAATCAAGTGTATAGGGATGGGGTGGAGGCTTTTGGAGAGGAGACTGGGAAGGAAAATAACATTTGAAATGTAAACAAATAAAATAATAAATAAATAATAATAAAACAGAACACTGTTATAGCAAAAGAAACTGTGTAGTCATTTTGAATTTTTTATCTTCATAACTAGGAGAAAAAGGGGATTTTAACCAAACTGAACTACTCAATAGTCTTAAAGCTAAATCAATTAAGTGGAAAATTTGTTTTATAAACAACTAGAAAATTGAAGCATAACTTGTGTTGATATTTGCTTTTGGATTTCAAATAAAACAAAATAAATTTAAATTAAATAAATTTTACCTCTTGTTCATTGAAGATATTCTTGAGTTGCATGAATTGTACATCGTTTAACATTTCAGGTAGGGCACCAAGGATTGTTTAACTGTCACTAAATGTGTACATCATATATTGGAAAATAATTTTGCATATTTTAATAATATAATAAAACAAAATACTAAGATTTTAGAAGATTGCAGATACAAAATCTCATAGAATTTACACAAAGAATATATATTTGGACAAAAGGCCCTTTTCCTTTCCTATTGTCAGAGAAATAACATAAGCATTTGAAATACATTCCAGACACTAAATGAGAAATTGCTGTCCAAGAAGAAAAATGAAAAGAAATGAAGAGGAAAGGAAAGAAAAGAAGAAAGAAGGAGAAAGGGCAGATGATGCACTTGATGAGAACTTTAATTTCACAGAAGTGGAAAAGGGCATTTCTGATCAGTCTTTTTGTCCAGTGAAGTTTAAAATTCCAAGCCAGATGCCATTAAGGTGAAAAACACTATCGATAACAGTTCAAGAGTGATTTGAAAAGGACCATCACTCACTATAAGAACTTTGAAGGTCATAGCCTAAGTTTTAGCTCTGACATTTATCATGCATGTATGGCATAATTTACATATGCAAGGTATTTAACCCTGATAACCTTTAAGTTTCTTACCTAAGGAACAGATAAAATCTTCACAAGTGAACCAAACTATAGGGTACAGCAACTGATGAAGCATTTTATTCCATTCCTATTAAAAGTATATGTATGTATGTATATATATATATATATATATATATATATATATATATATACATATATATATATGTTAAAAATTAAGTACCCACTCTAAGCTATCTTTCATTCTTGACATATTTATGAATTTTAAAGCAATAGTAAAATTACAGTATACAATAGCAGTAATTAATTCTGAACTCAAATGCAGATGGGACAAGATACTATTGATCTCTGAATATCTTCTCTCAGGTTCCCTTTTAATAGATTTTAACTTTGTATCCCTGTTAATTTTATTCTATTTAAATATTTTATAGAAAATTTCCTCATGTTTAATACGCATTTTATAAGATAAAATTATTGTAGATAATTCAAATCTTACTCTGTTTTATGTGTTCACCTCCTTATTCTGTTGTAGTCAAATGAGAAGTTTGTTTTTCCATAAATAAAGATGTAACTAGTTTTTTAACCTAATTTTGTAGCTCATACATTTCAATATAAATCATCATTATAACACTTGTATAATTTGTACAAACATGCTAATATTGTTTTAGTGCTCAGGAGCAATGCCAAGGCATTTATATGTATATGTGTATGTACATATTTATGCATGAATATATGTATAAAACAACAGATTTCCACTGTCCCAAATCCTACCTACATCAGCACAGTAGTAGAATTCTTAATTTGAAGACAAACAAGAGAATACATAATTGTGTAGAATAGCCATATGTGTGTGTGTAAAAAATTTGCAACCATCAGCTTTGCCTCTTTTTAAACATGACATCATGTCACCAAAATGATTACTACAATTCTAAGTAGAGATTTTAAGAGCCAGGAAATGCTACACCCACTCCAGTGGAAACCGCTTTACAGGCCCAATAGCTTGGACACATATCTGAGGCAAAAAATTTCACGGAAACTTAATCTCCTCAAGCCTTGGCATTCTGTAAAACGAATGCTCCAAACCTGTCCTTGCATTAGTCGGTGACCGGATCTGTGTGCTTTCCTTCAATATTGTTTTATTATACGTGCCTCTAAGGATTGATTTTGACATATAGCTAAGTTAGATTAGCCTTCACCAGTGTTCCAATATCCTAAGAAATTGTTGTACCAACCTTGGGCTTTAATTTTTGTAAGAATGTTACTCATTCAGATGAAAAAGCTCCAGTGTTGACAGAGAGAGAGTGAAAGAAACAGGCATTACAATTTACTGGAATAGAGCTAGAAATCTCAGGGCTAGTCTACAAAGTATACTTAGAAAAATAGCCAAGTCATTCCCATACACAGGAATTTACAATTGCCTAGGAAGAAGGAAGGTTGTGGTCTAAGAAAGAACTAGAGTAAATACTTAGAACAATAGCTGAGTCACTCCCATACACAGGAATTTACAATGGCCTCAGGGGAAGGTAGATTATACAATAGACTAGAATTGGAACTATGGCAAGGGCAAGAAGCCCTTGCCTCTGGCTTCTAAGAATAAGCATATTCTAAGAATAAAGGGGCTGCTTTTGATCCCAATTGTTAACATTGATTTTTTTTATCCCAGTTGGTTCCTGTTGGCTTTTATGTATGCATTCCTCTGTTTTGTGTAAAAGTGATTTTGCATCAGGTAACCTCAATGTACCTTAGATGATCTAAATATAAGTCTAATGCTCACTTTGAGAAATTACATTTAGAAACAGCACTCTCTCTGGTGTCTGTGTCTGTTTGTCATCCGCCTACTCCTTGCCTACCTGGGACCCTGATTTCCCGCGAGTTGAGGGACCCAATGAGTTCAGTACGCAGCAAGAATTCACATGGCTAGAGGACTAATCATCTAATTTTAAAACATGAATCAATATTTTTCATAAGTTTGTTTTATTGTAATTATTTTTAATCTCAGGATTGAATGTAACTAAAAAACAGAGGCTTCAATTTGCCCTCACCCTGTTAAAAGCTTATTGTGTAACTTCCATATTTCAGTTAGACTTGTTTATCTGAACCATCAACCTCTAGAAAATGGTGATCATATTAATATAATTCTGAAATGTTTTGCCAAGTGTAGTTATTGTACTAATTATGAGAAGTTCAAGCAGTGTATCACTATGATAATATTTTTAACACATTAAAAAATACTACCTGATGTCAAATAGAGAATCTTATTTTTTATTGAAAACAGATTCTCTTCTCATACAATGAATCCTGACTATATTTGTCCCTTCTTCTACTCACAATTTCTCTGCATCTACCCTACCCACTAGATCTATTTTCATTCTGTCACATTAGAAAAGAACAAGCTTCTACGAGCAAAGTGGAGCACGTATTCTTGTGGCAGGGTAGGGCACCTTTTGGGTTTATGCTCAGGAGTAGTATAGCTGGGTCTTCAGGTAGAACTATTTCCAATTTTCTGAGGAACTGCCAGAGAGATTTCCAGAGTGGTTGTACCAGTTTGCAATCCCACCAGCAACAGAGAATGTACACCTTGCCAGCATATGCTGTCACTTGAGTTTTTTATCTTAGCCATTGTGATTGGTAGAGTGTGAAATCTCAGAGTCTTTTTGATTTGCATTTACCTGACTAAGGAATTTCCATATTTCTTTAAGTGCTTCTTGACCATTCAAGATTCTTAGGTTGTGAATTCTCTGTTTAGCTCTGTACCCCATTTTTGATTGGGTTGTTTGGTTTATTGGAGGTTAGCTTCTTGAGTTCTTTACATATTTTGGATATTAGGCCTCTATCAGACATAGGGTTGGTGAGGATTTTTTTTTTCCCAATTTACAGGTTGCCAATTTCTCCTGTTGACAGTGTCTTTTGCCTTACAGAAGCTTTTCGGTTTCATGAGGTTCCATTTTTTCATTTCTTGATCTTAGAGCTGAGTCATTGGCGTTCAGTACAGGAAACATTTCCCTGTGGCAATAAGTTTGAGTTTCTTTCCCACTTTCTCTTCTATTAGATTTTGTGTATCTGGTTTCATGATGAGGTTCTTGATCCACTTGGACTTGAGCTTTGTGCAAGTTGACACATATATACATATCCATTTATTGGCCAGCACCATTTATTGAAGATGCTTTCTTTTTCCACTCTATGTTTTTGGTGTCCATAGGTGTGTGGCCTTATTTCTGGGCTTTAATTCCATTCAATAGATTGACCAGTCTGTCTCTGCACCAGTACCATGGGGTCTTTATCAGTATTGCTTTGTAGTACAACTTAAGGTCAGGGATGTTGATTCCTCCAGTATAACTTTTATTGTTGGGGATTGTTTTGGATATCCTGGATTTTTTGTTTCTCCATATGAAGTTGAGAGTTGTTCTTTCCATGTATGTGAAGAATTGTGTTGGAATTTTGATGGGGATTGCATTGAATTTGTAGATTACTTTTGATAAGATGGCCACTGTTACTGTGTTAATTCTATGGGTCCATGAGCACAGGAGATCTTTCCATACTTTGAAGTCTTCTTCAATTTCTTTTCTTTTCTTTTCTTTTCTTTTCTTTTCTTTTCTTTTCTTTTTTTTTTTTTTTCAGGGATTTGAAGTTCTTGTCATATAGATCTTTCACTTGCTTGGTAAGAGTCACACCAAGATGTAGGGGAGTGGTTCTGATGCTTTGATTTAATTGGTAATATGTGTGTAGTGACATTGAAGGTCCTTGTCCCCAGTTGGTTTTTGATCAATCAATACAGTTGCTAGTGAGCAATGACTGGAAAAAGGTAGACTGTGTATGACCCTGAGAGTACACAAGGACAGTAATTAATTCTGAACTCAATGCAGATGAGGCAAGATACTATTGATCTCTGTATATCTTCTTTGAGGAACCCTTTTAATATATTTTAATTTTGTGGACATTTTAATTTAATTTGAATTAAACATTTTATAGAAAATTTTCCTTATGTTTAATATGCATTTAATAAAGATAAAGTTATTGTAGATAATTCAAATATTTTTCTTTATGTGTTACAGAACAGATTCTGTGCTATAGAGGAGATCATACAAAATGTAGGTGGAAGGGAAAGTGGCACAGAGAAGGGCAGTCTGGAAGCATCTTAGGCAGCAAATAAAAATGGCATCCCCTTGATCTCCTTTTGTTTTCTAATTTCTCTAGGTAGAACTTCAAGTACTATGTTGAATAGATGGAGAGAGAGTAATTAGCTTTGTCTTGTTCTTGATTTTAGTGGGATTGCTTCTAGTTTCTCTTCATTTAATTTTATGTTGGCTGTTGGTTTGCTATATATTGCTTTTATTATGTTAAGTTAAATGCCATAATTTCCTGATCTCTACAAGCCTTTTAACATGAAAGGGGTGGCCTTAGCCCAAATGCCCAACAGAGGAAACAGAGAACTCAGAGTCAACCTCCAGTAGACAGCCATGGTCTCCAGTGAAGGAACGATGTTACAAAATATAATACAGTCAATATTTCTGACCTTGAGAAGGTAGATGCCTGGTGAGGGGGAGCAACTTCTTGGAGGCAAGGGGAGGAGGAGACAGTCTGAGGTCCTGACACATATAACGTAGAGGACTTCTTGGTCTGGCCTCAGTGGGAAAAGATGTGCCCAATCCTAGAAAGATTTTAAACCTTGAGAAGGTAGATGCCTGGTGAGGGGTAGCAACTTCTTGGAGGCAAGGGGAGGAGGAATAGAATGAGGAAAGGTGGAAGGGGGTTGGAAGGGGGAACAAAGCCTAGAATGTAAAGAATTTTTTTTCATTTTTTATTAGACATTTTCTTTATTTACATTTCAAATGTTATCCCCTATTCCATTCCCCTTCCCCTTGCTCACCAACCCACATACTCCAGCTTCCCTGTCCTTATATTCCCCTACACTGGGACATCACGCCTTCACAAGACCAAAGGCCTCTCCTCCCATTGATGTCTAACTAGGCCATCCTCTGCTACATATGAGGCTGAAGCCATGGGTCCCACCATGTGTACTCTTTGGTTGATGATTTAGTGCCTGGGAGTTCTGGGGGTACTGGTTTGTTCATATTGTTGTTCCTACTATGCAGCTGCAAACTCCTTCAGCTCCTTTGGTCCTTTCTCTAGCTCCTCCAATAGGGACCCTATGCTCAGTCCAATGGATTGCTGTGAGCATTCCCCTTTGTATTTGTCAGACACTGGCAGAACTTCTCAGGAGACAGCTATATCAGGTTCCTGGCAGCAAGCACTTGTTGACATTCAAAATAGTGTCTGGTTTTTGTGACTGTATTTGGGATGGATACCCAAGTAGGGCAGTTTCTGGAACACTACCCAATTCTTTCTATGAAGCCAGAGTTACTCTGATACCTAAAGCACACAAAGACCCAACCAAGAAAGAGAACTTCAATAGCTGACTGTGAGCATCCACTTATGTGTTTGTTAGGCCCCAGCCTAGTCTCACAGGAGACAGCTATATCAGGGTCCTTTCAGCAAACGTTTGCTCACAGTCAGCTGTTAGATGGATTACAGGGCCCCCAGTGGAGGAGCTAGAGAAAGTATCCAAAGAGCTAAAGAGATCTGCAACCCTGTAGGTGCAACAACATTATGAACTAACCAGTACCCCGGAGCTCTTGACTCTAGCTGCATATGTATCAAAAGAT
This sequence comes from Mus musculus, assembly GCF_000001635.26. NCBI lineage: Eukaryota > Metazoa > Chordata > Mammalia > Rodentia > Muridae > Mus > Mus musculus. Next base: position 28,615,689 of record NC_000067.6, read on the forward strand.
GGCCTAGTCAGCCATCACTGGAAAGAGAGGCCCATTGGACACGCAAACTGTATATGCCCCAATACAGGGGAATGCCAGGGCCAAAAAAAATGGGAATGAGTGGGTAAGGAAGTGGGGGAGGAGGGTATGGGGGACTTTGGGATAGCATTGGAAATGTAATTGAGGAAAATATGTAATAAAAAAATAAATAAATAAAGAACCTTGAAAACAAACTTTGCACAATTTGGGCGGGCTTAAGTATCCGGGATCACTGCTTAACCAATATCTTTAACTGTGACATAGAAGCTTTCCAGTGTCATTGCAACATACCTGCCAACCATCAAGAGGGATCTTTGGGGAACAGTGACATGAAACTTGTATAGGTTACAAGACCTTATTTTTGAAGTGAAATCTCACCACTTTTGTTACCTTATATTCACTATAGATAGGCTATTTGTCAGATACTACTGCCAAAAGAGAAATAACCCTTCACATCTGAACACAGAAGCAAGAAAGCATTAGCAAATGGCACTTTAGACCCACTGAGAACTGTAAGGTCAGGTTTGATTAGAGGTGGTTGTATCCACACCCTATTGGTTGATACATATAACAATTATTAGCTTCAAAGTGATTAAACTATTTTTATGTTATTGAATATGAGTTTGGCATATTTTATTTATGACACTTCCTGATGTGGTATAAGTTTGAGCAGCAAGAATATATGGCTCACATAGAACATAAAAGACTCTTATATTTTTGGTTTTGAGCCTAGCCTTTAACTGCAGAACCATCTCTCCAGCCCAAGGGCCCCCAATGGAGGAGATAGAGAAATTACCCAAGGAGCTAAAGGGAACTGCAACCCTATAGGTGGAACAACAATATGAACTAACCAGTACCCCGGAGCTCTTGTCTCTAGCTGCATATGTATCAAAAGATGGCCTAGTCGGCCATCACTGCAAAGAGAGGCCCATTGGACTTGCAAACTTTATATGCCCCAGTACAGGTGAACGCCAGGGCCAAAAAGGGGGAGTGGGTGGGTAGGGGAGTGGGGGAAGGTGGGTATGGAGGACTTTTGGTATAGCATTGGAAATGTAAATGAGCTAAATACCTAATAAAAAATGGAAAAAAAAGACTAAGATATTGAGACCCCATATGTGAGTTGCTGTAGACTAATCTTTGGCCAGATTTCTACTGTCATCATTGGGTGGCTTGACCTCGTGCCACTGACATGATGGGATTCTTTCAAGACTTCTCTTTTAGACTGTCATTGAATATTTGTCCCACTGAATGTCAAGCTTACATTCCAGTCATAGGTAACCATAACACTTAGTGACAAACCTTTCTGATTGTTTAGTAAACAAAACTTCCCATCCCATTAGTAGTATTTTTAAAGGTGAAAAAAGAAAAGTTTTTAGTTTCTGATTTCCTGAAAGCAACCATTTGGAAATATTTTATTAAAACTTGAAAACATGAGCTACAAATGGAACTCTATAATCCCAGCTACTCTTGAGGCAGAATCAAAATAGTAAAACATTTCAGAACAGAGTGGGCATAGCAGAGATTTGGTCAGAATGCACATATGTAGAATTTTATATACCATTTTATGAATTTCCCACTGGAAAAGGGATAAATATTTACTTTTCAGTGTTTATAGTATTTGTGCTTTTATTAAGCACAAGTAGATCACGTAAGTTTTTTGAAGCCCAAAAGTGTGGGAGTGTGTGTTTGTATGTGTGTATGTGTGTGTGTGTGTGTGTGGTGTGTGTTTGTGTGTACCAGATGTTTAGATTTTGAGATATTAAAAGGGAATAATGATGTAGCATTTTGATACAATGATAAAACCTTTTACAATTTATTCAAATTGGACTTGTCCTTCATGTGTCAGTTAAAGAGTATTCTTTCTTGTATAATTTTCTTTTCAACATATTCTATTTTGTACTCTTTTTCTCATCTCATTTGTAACTATGTAATAATAATTGAGAATTCACCTGACTGCACATTTTGTCAGGGTGAAGAATGTGTTCATTTTGCCTCTTCCATTGAACAGAGTATTATGACATTCATCCATTTTCAACAGCATCCACCTTTGATGTTACAGAGTAAAATGGAACTAATCATCCAAGCAAGTGTAGCATAAAATTACCCAGGTGAGCCACTGATGACAGGGGTGTTAACACAGTGACAGTTCAGTGTTTCAACACAAGCCATACTGCCAGAGTCACCAGTTCTCGTCTCAAGGGTACAGAAGTTGTAGGCTCTATTGTAGGGGTTCAGGTTTCCTTAAAACCTGATGAACAGCCATTTCTCAGGTTTCAAGACTTGCCAACATCACTAGTTATTTTGAATCACATTTCAATGACCATAAAATAAATAAAATATTTATCGTGTAATAGAAGACAGTTTCTCAAGAACAGACAAGTATAAAACTTGCCAGCCATTTAATAGGAGCTTACACAGGAGCACCTTTACATTATATATTGTTTTATCTATAGGAGGAGAGTAAAGAAGAAAGGCAATTAGAATAGTAAGCTGACGTAATGTAATGTGTGACCAGCTGTAAGTGATAAAGCATTTAATCAAAGCACTCAATTTTCACTACATTTGTTATATTAAGTTTCAGGATCAGTCATGTATGTAGTATTTGTCTTAAGATTTCTAAACATAAAATGTTTGTAATTTCAGAAAATAAATGCCCAAAATATTAAGTAATTAATTATTTTTCATAATTTTTAAATTATATGTGCATGTAGTGTGCATATATTGTGTGTGTGTGTGTGAGTGTGTGTGTGTATGGGTATGTGATACTGAGTTTTAGAACATTTTTTTTAATTAGGTATTTTCCTCATTTACATTTTCAATGCTATCCCAAAGGTCCCCCATACCCACCCACCCAATCCCCTACCCACCCACTCCCCCTTTTTGGCCCTGGTGTTCCCTGTGCTGGGACATATAAAGTTTGCAAGTCCAATGGGCCTCTCTTTGCAGTGATGGCCAGGCCATCTTTTGATACATATGCAGCTAGAGACAAGAGCTCCGGGGTACTGCTTAGTTCATATTGTTGTTCCACCTATAGGGTTGCAGTTCCCTTTAGCTCCTTGGGTAATTTCTCTAGCTCCTCCATTAGGGGCCTTGTGACCCATCTAATAGCTGACTGTGATCATCCACTTCTGTGTTTGCTAGGCCCCGGCATAGTCTCACAAGAGACAGCTATATCTGGGTCCTTTCAGCAAAATCTTGCTAGTGTATGCAATGTGTCAGCATTTGGAAGCTGATTATGGGATGGATCCCTGCATATTGCAATCACTAGATGGTCCATCCTTTCGTCACAGCTCCAAATTTTGTCTCTGTAACTTCTTCCATGGGTGTTTTGTTCCCATTTCTAAGAAAGGGTAAAGTATCCACACTTTGGTCTTCGTTCTTCTTGAATTTCATGCGTTTGGCAAGTTGTATCTTATATCTTGGGTATCCTAAGTTTCTGGGCTAATATCCACTTATCAGCGAGTACATATTGTGCGTGTTCCTTTGTGATTGGGTTACTTCACTCAGGCTGATACCCTCCAGGTCCATCCATTTGCCTAGGAATTTCATAAATTCATTTTTTTAATAGCTGAGTAGTATTCCATTGTGTAAATGTACCACATTTTCTGTATCCATTCCTCTGTTGAGGGACATCTGGGTTCTTTCCAGCTTCTGGCTATTATAAACAAGGCTGCTATGAACATAGTGGAGCATGTGTCCTTCTTACCGGTTGGGACATCTTCTGGATATATGCCCAGGAGAGGTATTGCTGGATCCTCCGGTAGTACTATGTCAAATTTTCTGAGGAACCGCCAGATTGATTTCCAGAGTGGTTGTACAAGCTTGCAATCCCACCAACAATGGAGAAGTGTTTCCCTTTCTCCACATCCTCGCCAGCATCTGCTGTCACCTGAGTTTTTGATCTTAGCCATTCTGACTGGAGTGAAGTGGAATCTCAGGGTTGTTTTGATTTGCATTTCCCTGATGATTACGGATGTTGAACATTTTTTCAGGTGTTTCTCTGCCATTCCGTATTCCTCAGGTGAGAATTCTTTGTTCAGCTCTGAGCCCCATTTTTTAGTGGGGTTATTTGATTTTCTGGAGTCCACCTTCTTGAGTTCTTTATATATATATATTGGATATTAGTCCCCTATCTGATTTGGGATAGGTAAAGATCCTTTCCCAATCTGTTGGTGGCCTTTTTGTCTTATTGATGGTGTCATTTGCTTTGCAGAAGCTTTGCAATTTTATGAGGTCCCATTTATTGATTCTTGATCTTACAGCACAAGTCATTGCTGTTCTATTCAGGAAGTTTCCCCCTGTACCCATATCTTCGAGGCTTTTCCCCACTTTCTCCTCTATAAGTTTCAGTGTCACTGGTTTTATGTGGAGATCCTTAATCCACTTACATTTGACCTTAGTACAAGGAGATAGAAATAGATCAATTCACATTCTTCTACATGATAACCGCCAGTTGTGCCAGCACCATTTGTTGAAAATGCTGTCTTTTTTCCACTGGATGGTTTTAGCTCCCTTGTCAAAGATCAAGTGACCATAGTTGTGTGGATTCATCTCTGGGTCTTCAATTCTGTTCCATTGGTCTACTTGTCTGCCACTATACCAGTACCATGCAGTTTTGATCACAATTGCTCTGTAGTACAGTTTTAGGTCCGGCATGGTGATTCCGCCAGAGGTTCTTTTATCCCTGAGAAGAGTTTTTGCTATCCTAGGTTTTTTGTTATTCCAGATGAATTTGCAGATTGCTCTTTCTAATTCGTTGAAGAATTGAGTTGGAATTTTGATGGGGATTGCATTGAATCTGTAGATTGCTTTTGGCAAGATAGCCATTTTTACAATGTTGATCCTGCCAATCCATCAGCATGGGAGATCTTTCCATCTTCTGAGATCTTCTTTAATTTCTTTCTTTAGAGACTTGAAGTTCTTATCATACAGATCTTTCACTTCCTCAGTTAGAGTCACGCCAAGGTATTTTATATTATTTGTGACTATTGAGAAGGGTGTTGTTTCCCTAATTTCTTTCTCAGCCTGTTTATCCTTTGTGTACAGAAAGGCCATTGACTTGTTTGAGTTAATTTTATATCCAGCTACTTCATTGAAGCTGTTTATCAGGCTTAAGAGTTCTCTGGTGGAATTTTTAGGGTCACTTATATATACTATCATATCATCTGCAAAAAGTGATATTTTGACTTCTTCCTTTCCAATTTGTATCCCCTTGATCTCCTTTTGTTGTCTAATTGCTCTGGCTAGGACTTCAAGTACAACATCTTAAACCATTACGAACAATAGTTTTTGCAAAGTAAATGATTTGCTTCATTAAAACAATGTATGAGAACTCAGGTTTATGTTCTAAGATGCTGTCTGATGTAAACTTCCTCATGATGTTTAAACTGTAATTATCACTGAATTCCTTTCATTTATGGCAAGGGTACAAGCTTTTTCTTTCTACCCCTACTTAATTCCTTACTGAGAGATGCTTAAAAGACACATGGTGTTTGGATACCTAACATTGGAGTTGTCAATTCCTCCCAATTTCCTACATAAAGTGTAGAAAAATCTATGTTCAAATCTGATATTAGAATTATTCAGATTCCATTATCCACAAAGGGCTGTAAATATTATTTATTTTATAGTTTATTATTAGCTATTTAAAATATTTTTATTAAAGAAGAAAATACTATTATTGGAATTACTTGTATGCAATTTAATTTTTCACTAGTTTTGTTGATTTATTTTTCATAAAGAACTGTGGCCAGAAAACTATATCTTATTTTCTGGCCTTTCCTTCTATTACATATGGATAAATAACAAAAAATAAGATTGCCAAAAAAGCAAATATCAGTGTATTTTCAGACAATAAATATTTTTTCAAAGTTAGCACTAAGAAGTAAATAATATTATAAAATTCCTCCATTATTTTCTATACAATGCTAAGAGAATATTTCAGACAACTTTATGGGGTAAAGGGCCTCCAGGATTAACATAAAACTTTGAAAAACTCCATTCATATGTCTATAAACTTATGTAAAATATTTTAAATGTACATTTAAATATAAAATTTTACATAACATGATTAAAATATGCATGTAAGTAAATTTGTGAAATACATTTAGCATCTTTATTAAAAAACATTAAGCTGTTGTACATATACACAATAGATATGACACTTCCTAGAATTTAATCATATTTTACTTAACTATATTTAATGGACTAGAATGTAGTATATCAATTACACTAATATTACCATATTGATATATTTGTTTAAAATAATACAGAAATATTATGCAAGCAAATACATATACAGAAAATGTGTTACTTGATTGAGTTGCTTTAGTGGGAATTCATTTGTGTATCCTTACAGTCCATTGAGGAAATGTGTGTTTTCACAGTGAATATATATATATATATATATATATATATATATATATATATATACACACACACACACACACATACATACACACTCATGTGTAGTGTGTATGTGTACGAGTGTGTGCATGTGAGTGTATAAGCATACTTAAATTATTATTATTTTCCTAGTTTTATCACATCTGGAAGACAGGCTTACCTCCGCTGAGTTCTACTAGACAATTATTTACAAGAAGCTCCTTGGATTGATCAGGCATTTCTTTGGTCATTTTGTCAATCTGAAATGTTTACACTTTTCCTGATATTTTAGAAAATCTTAGCTTAGTATGTGTCAACTTCTTTCATATTTTTCTTTACACGGTACCTTAGAGCTTTTTTCTTTTAATTAATTTACTGTGGTGTGTGTGTGTTTGTGTGTGGGTCAGAGACTGCGGCAAGTGGAGACAGAGACAAGAACGACACAGACACCAAGGCGGGTTCACGCAGCAACGTCTTTACTTGTGGCTTTTCTCTTCTTACAGCTCTCTTCCCCAGCAGCCTCTTCTACTCCCTCTTGCAGCTTTACTTACAACAACTTCAACTACAACAGCTTCTCTTACAACAGCTAGATGCTTCTTCTACTTCGGCAAGTGTAACAACAACTCCTATACTTGTGCCTACTGACCTCATCTAGCTCCACCCCACCTTATCCAATCAGAATTCACACACACACACACACACACACACACACACACACACACACACACACACACATGCTCCAGGCACAAGCTCAGGTACGTCACCAACAGGCTGATAGGTCTGGATCACTCTGAACAGTCCAGCCTGGCAGGCAGCCCACACATGCTTTTTCACTGAGCATGCTCGGGCAAGACAATCAACAAGTGGGGTTCACGGGGCTTGGCAATGGACCAGGGCGCCATCTAGGCCCATGAGGCCGCACCGCTTCCCGCAATCCTGCTAGACTCATAGACTGCCAAAGGCGTTTCATCTAGCAACTGAAGAGAAAAGATGCAGAAACCCACAGCCAACAACTAGGTGAGTTGGGAGGTCTGTTGTGGAGGATGGGGTCGGGGTTAGGGACATCCTTGTGGAGACTGGGGCACTCTCTCTCTCTCTCTCTCTCTCTCTCTCTCTCTCTCTCTCTCACACACACACATACACACACACACACACACACACACACACACACACATATAGAGGAGAGCATCACTAATAGCTCCTTTTCAGTTTGATTTTTAACATTCTCCTCTCTGTATTAAGATACTTAGCTAGAATTAGGCAGACAAAGCCATGTGTTGAGCATAGCACATGATTGTCCCATTTGTCAGTGTTCAGAAACGAATTGGGTTCAAGGATATAACTCTCTTCATTACAAAACCTACATGTATATTTCTATCTGAGAACACATGAAAAAGAGGCCGAGCATTCATGGATAATCATTCAATAAGCTTAAACCAAGCCTGCTGTGTTTTCCTATATACTCGGGAAGCATGTTCAATCCTATTGAAAGAGAAATTTTCTGGATGGCAGTGCATGCCATAGGGCAAGCCACTGTTATCTTTCTGTGTAAAGAGGACAGGGTTAGAGGCTGTTGCAAACTGAGACATTTTATAGTTTTCCTAGCCTGTTAGAGTTGCAGGCAATCTTTACTTCGAATCTCTTAGAACTACTACAGGTTTCACTTCTAAGATAAGAGCAAACATTCTGCCACTCATGCTGCTTCTTGGGTCCCAAGTTCTGTGTCTATTTTCCACTAGGCAACTTTCTCAGCTGCCAGCGCTTTCATGTTTGTTAGAGTTTTCAGTGACAATATTTATCTACAAAAGAGTCATTGAATTGTGTTGTGAATGGAATAAAGGGTTAATGACAACTGTTATCATTCCAGGGGCATCTCTACATAGTGATCAAAACCAAGAAAATAGGTGTTATTTTAAAATTTCTTACTATGAAATCTAAACATTGTTGTTACATTAATTAGATAAGTAATGCATATCATGACAACTGTGTTAGCATTTGTTTTCTAAATATTTAGAAATGAGAAAGACCAACATATTGATGCTAGAATGATATTTACAAACCTTGCATAAATCTTGGGGTTGCTGTGCAGTATAACAAAATGTCTATTTAGTATGGTGCATGGTCAAGAAACAGGAAAATATTCATGTGAGATAAATATTTTTTCGTTAAAACAGTATTCTGGCTGTGTGTGATGCTGCAGACCCATAAGTACAGATCTTCAAAAGCTAAAAGAAGAGGATCAGAAGTACAAGTCCAGCCTGGATGGTAGAGATAGCATGAGCCTGTAGTGTCTGTGGAGCAAAAACTCATACTTCAGAAATCATATAAAATACAATTGAACTTTATAATAAGTAAGGAATACAGACTTGAGCACATTCATATGGACATGTGATACAACATTAATAGACATTTGTTTTCAATTGTTTTCAAACAAACTCAAAATTAAAATGCTGACATACTGCAATGTGTCACGGCTACACTAAATAATACTTACTTTTAGTTTTTTGAAAAGGTCTATGTTAATGCTGCCAATATAAAAATAAACTGACTAGGTAAAGCTTCATTAATTAGCTTGATTGATATCTTCTATGACATATTGTGGTCTATAAATGTATACATTTTTTATCACTTAAATTAAAATGTGTACCTCATACCTTTGCCTAATTTATATCATTACAGTAAATACTTAGTTGTAATTTTAGGTAGTTAACTTTAATACAAGATGATCATCCTTGCTTTCTTTATTATTCATCAAATTATGTGAAGAACATATTTGCTAGACTTTCTTGTATAGCTTAAGTCACGTAATTCTGCGATATATATATATATATTTTCACATTTTATTTAGCTTCAGAATCTGCTATGTGATGGATGTCTACTGATAGGACCGGGTTAAATGATACCATTTCAACACACTCCAGTTCATCTTACCTTTGCAGAAGAGTTCAAACCTATTGGTCTTTGAGAAATATGGGAGACATTTACTAAGGGAAATTTATATTGGTCAGACATATTAATTCTGTTATAAAACATGAACTTCCTGACCCTCACATATCAAACTGAGAGATTAATAACTCATCTCAGTCTAGTTTCCATTATCCTGACTGATGCACTGAATGATTACCAATGTGCTTATAACTTTACCAACTGAAATCTATATCAATATTAACAGTCCAAGCTCATCCACCATAACACAACCATGAGAAAGCTATGGAATTTCTCTTGACTCTACATTCTGATTCATAGCTTTCTTGCTTTTCATATAAAACTATTAAATAATAATTGGGATGAAGTTGGTTGTGGAGGAAGTCTTCTTTTGATGTATGAACACAGAGGAAGGTCAGGGACAGCTTCCTAAAATGAAGGCTGATACTTACTTCTGATTCGTACTAATTTAATATAATTGTATCAAATACTTTCTCAAATAATGGTTCATATTATCTATCATAAAAATTAAGCAGAAACCAATTGCATGGAGAAGGAAGATGTTCTAGTGGTAATAAGGTTGGCCAGAGAAGCCTAGAAATTTAATGTTCAGGACTCTGGTAAAAGTGTAGAGAGAATCAACCTCAAGGAGTTGTTCACTAATATTCACACACAAGATTTGACATGCACACAACTCCCACCATATGCACACACACACACACACACACACAGTAATAATATCATTAATTTGAAAAAATTAAACCAAATGATGGTTACAAGTTACTATATCTATTTAGTGTGAGGTGGTAGTGTTGTGGGACAAAAAGTATGTAGGGAAATGCAAAGCAACATCATCAGGGAAATTCTTGCCTCTCAAGCATCAGGAGTACAATGAAGAGAGGTGTCAGTTATTCTAAGTTCATTGCCTATCACTTTATTTTACCAAGTTATTTCCTTTCAGTATCTTAGAGTTCATGGATTTCTCTCTGCCATTTTGAAAGCTCATGGCAATCAGTTTGACAGAGTAAGTTTCTCTTCCATTTCATCATGAAGAAAAATTAGGAAGAGAACCAATGCCATGCTTTTATTGGAGTTTGACATAAAATACAAATTTGGGTGAAATTCAAATCCTTACAAATGCAAGTTTTCATTATATTTGTTTTTTTTTTCCTCCAATTTTATTAGGTATTTAATTCATTTACATTTCAAATGCTATCTCGAAAGTCCCCTATACCTCCCCCCCCCACTCCCCTACCTACCCACTCCCACATCTTGGTCCTGTTGTTACCCCTGTACTGGCTTTAAAATAAGGCTAAAAGTTCAAAAATGAAATATATGAAATTAATTACTAAATTATACCTTATATAGAAATACAAACCCTCTTTGAATGTTTTATAACATTTAAAACCATGTATTGAAGAGTATAAAATGGATGATCCTACTATTTTAATAAACAATTACATTCAATAGGCTAGAAATAGATTCAATAGAAATTCTACTTTTTGTCACAAATTCAAGACACAACAAAATGTGTATGTTTGTGTGTGATTTGGAGGTAATTTCCTTCAATGGTGTCATTATTAGAACTTAACATTTCAGGAGGATTTAAACAATATCTAGTTTTCTTTCCATTATTAAACACAAAATCTGTGGGTTTTTGCTGAAGTAAAAACCAATATTTTGCTATTTTAACACTGAGTATATTGTTGGTAATACATTTCATGCCAACTTCATAATATTAAGGCAGGGAATATTTGAGATCCGCCCTGGATGCCACACATTGCCATAGAAATTGGGATATTATTTTCCAAGTTTTTTTAGAAGAAGAATTTGAGAGCTGACTCAGAAGGAATTTTAGAGACAATTTTATTTTTCTGTAAAAGAAAACTTTTATGGCAGGCTTGAGTGGGATCTAAGGAAAGGAAATGGAACAAAGGAAAAGAAAAAGCCATTTGAGTTAAGCTATCTTGAGAGTCAGGTATATGGCAGCAGGCAAGCAGCAACATGAGAGGCAGGAGGGTTTCAGACAAATCACAAAGAGTCATAGGAAGAAACATAGTTTTCCTGGCCAGCATCAAAAGCATTGGTTTTCAACCTTCCTATGCTATGAACATGTAATGCAGTTCTTCATGGTGTGGTGACCTCTAACCATAAAATTATTCTCATTACTACATTGTACCCATAATTTTGCTACTTCTGTAAGTTATAATGTAAATAGCTGTGTTTGCAGATAGTCTTATGAGAGTCCTATAAAAGGGTACTTTGATCTTCAAAGGGGTCATGGCCCACAGCTTGAGCACAGCTAATCTAAAAGATACAGAATATATATATACACATATATACATACTCACAACTATCTAACTATATATACATCTACCTGTCTATCGATCGATCTGTATGTATGTATATAATTGAAAAGTGAAAAAGTAGACCGTGTTGCTGCATTGCTGCATACTTCCATTGAAAGACCTAAATTTCTGCACAGAGGTGATAATTCCGTGAAGGAAGGATACATATTACTCCTATTTTTTCTTAAACCTTTTAGGCAAACACATCTTCCTGAGAAGTAATTCTTTAAACAGGCAGCTGGCCTAGATTAACTCTTAAGGGAGAGACTAAAATATAGCTTCACCCCGAGATAGATTTTATCTTTTAGACTAGGAGATAGTAGCTCCAATGAATGGTTTAGGAAGCTAATATCACACTGTGGAATTTCTTACATTTCCTAATACATTTCTGAGTATATATATATATACATATATATATATGTATATATATATATATACATACACCAGGGCAATTATCCTTTCTTTGAATTCTAAAGTATGGTTTTCTCAAACAGTGTTTGGTAAGTTGGGCCTAGTAGAGAAAGGTGCATTGTCCTTCCTTCCTTCCTTCCTTCCTTCCTTCCTTCCTTCCTTCCTTCCTTCCTTCCTTCCTTTTTTCCTTCCATATCTTTCCTTCTTGGATGCAGAATATAGAACTAATACAGTATGTACATTACATTATGTTGATTCTTTTAAATGGTTACTATATAGCAATTTATATCTTTCACAGCATTTTTTAATTTATAGAAAAAGACAGAAATTAAGAAGTAGTCTGATAAAAATAAATAATAATAATAATAATAATAATAATAATAAATTAAAACAAGCTGGGCATGGTAGCACACGCCTTTAATCCCAGCACTTGGAAGGCAGAAGCAGGTGGATTTCTGAGTTTGAGGCCAGCCTGGTCTACAAAGTGAGTTCCAGGACAGGCAGGGCTACACAGAGAAACCCTGTCTCAAAAAACAAAAAAACAAAACAAACAAACAAAAAAACATAAAAAAAAAACCAAAAACAGAAACCAAAAAAAAAAAAAAAAAAAAAAAAAAACCAAAGAACAAAACAAAAAAAAAAAAAAAAAAAAAAAAAAAAGAAGCAGTCTGATATAAGAAAACTTAAATGTATGGAAACTATTTTCTCAAGAACAGAACCAATCACTAGAAGATGCTTAATCTATGACTAAGAATAAAGAGTAAAGAAACAATCATCAAGCAGGGTGTGTTTTTGTGTTGTGTGTGTGTATGTTTGTGTGTATGTGTGTATGTCTGTGTGTGTGGTGTGTATTTGTGTCTGTGTGTGGTGTGTATTTGTGTCTGTGTGTAGTGTGTGTTTGTGTCTCTGTGTGTGTGTGTGTGTGTAGCTACTGCTGTTCAACAGACATTTGTAATTAAACTGGAATAAATCATACTCTGAAAAAGCCTTAAAGTTTCCTTTGTAAATAATTATTCAAAGAGTTTTCACTGTTACTAGAGCCCAACATGTCAAATGTATTGGTATAAAAGTAAATAGATATAAAGAGAACAAGAAGGGAGGCAGAAGAATCACAAGACTTAAAGAAAAAATAAAAAGTTTCAATGCCGTTATTGTAATATTAGTTTGAAACCTATTAGAGACAGGAGAGGTACCATATTGAATAATATAAATGAGTGAATAAAAAGCATCTTGCCCCACAAAATAATACAACTCTATGTTTTGAATTGCAAATAAAAGTTTATATTGCATTTAAAGTAACTCACTTGGCTCTCTTAGGATTTATGTGAAAACCATTAGAGACTTTTATATGTCATTATTGAAGAAAAGCAAAACTGCCTCAGAAAATTAAAGTGAGGAATTGAGGGTCAGACAGCTTCCCAGGAGGCAGACAATGAGGGGAAGAAAGATGGTAGGTAGGATAATGGACCTTTCACTTAGACACTTAAGATGGCCATAGCCTGAGTTCCTTTCCTGCTGTAATGCCTTCCCTATCCTTGTCTGCCATCTGGAGGTTAGTATTTGAGGCAGCTTTCGAATCTCCTACCTGAGGTCTTCTGTGATGGGCACCAATAAACTTTCCTGTATCTGTCTGCATGAACCAATCTCTGCAATACCCCCAAATGGATAATTCTGAGATATAATTAGAGTTTATCTTTTACTAACAATGTAAAGCCTCAGCGGTTGGGCCACACTAGGAACGTCTTCCCTTACCACACTGGGGAGTCTTTCTCTTCACACTTCTTTGCTTCTGTGGCTTCTTCTTTCAATAAAGTGCCTGGTATTAGACCTATCTTTACATGTCGGTAAGTTTTAAATCAAAGGACACACCAAATCTATTCCTCAAACCTAGAGGACATCTTATCAAATTATTCCAAGTACTATCATTACTAAATTATATCAGTGTTTTTATACACAATGTAAACTTAAAAATGGACTTATTGCATTTCAAACACATGATTACTACATTTAATTTGTATTCAAATCTTAATTATATTAATTTTATAAATTTATCTCATAAATATAATAATAAATAGTACAAATGTTACAAAATTGGTACAATCATTTGGCTGAAATTCCATAGGTATTCTGTACATTAAAGTATTTTAATGCACATTTTGAAAATTATAATAGTACTTAACTGGGTTGATGGAAATAAATTTTCTTTTAACTTGTTATGGACTTCAGAAATTTTAATGTATATTTCCATAACATTTAAGCCAAACTCCTGCTTCAACTTTTCCAATTTTTTTTTCAAAATGGATAAAAATACAATTCCCTCTTAATTTGATGGTTTACAGATTTACAATTTTTTCTTCTAAAATGTGTTGTCCTTTTAAGTCTTGAGCACAACATTCTAACAATTCCTTAAGAACATTGGTGTTTGCAGAAACACTGAAGTTTATTTAGAAATAGAACTTTTACATCTAGCAAAGTCACAAAATGTGGACAGCTCTTCCTGTTCTCATTTTACAAGTGTAATACACTCATTTCTGTAAAAACCACTTAGCTTGTAAATGGATTAATAACATGTTTCTACATATTTTAATCATAAAAAGCAATAGTTTTTAATTTCTTATGTAGTAAAAAAATAAAGAAAACAGATGTTTTAAATGTTTTATTTTAAGAAATTACATTATAGTAATTTCTGACTGAGAGACATATAGTGGTGATTTATAAATATATAACCTCATACAAAACCAGGACGATTTGATACCAGACTCAGACTTTAATATAGCTATATACTGTTAGACAACTAGAATCTGAATTCCATAAACAGCACAAAAATATTGCCAATGTGATTGCACTCCGCTTCAATTTGAGCAGAGGACACCATATCTTCACCAGTACCCAGACTTTTCACTGGCAGCCTGGAATCTAAACTTTTATCCATCTCTGCCTTTATCAACCCTTCATTAGATATTTAATCTACATATTTAAAAATGTACCAGTCTCTGTTGATTTTTTTTTATTAAAATGCAGCTCTTTATCCCATCATGTAGACAAATTCATTCATTCAAGGACAAATTTTTATATTCCTTTTAGTAACTAATGTTCAAGAGGAGCACCAGAGGAAGTGAAAGGTAATTACTGACATGACCATTCTCATGTTCTAGGCCCACTGCACCCTGGTTCACCTAACAGTTTACACAGGTTTATTCCTGATTATAGCTTCTAGTATCATTTCTTTGGATACCTAGCAATTATGTTATTTTCATGGTCTTTAGACTTGTAAATCTTCACTTTGGGAGAAGATTAACCAGGTATTCAGTAAGCTGATGATCCCCTGGGAAGTTATACAAATGAGTCTTGGAAAACCCAGGTGGACTTTTACCTCTACCCCCTCCTCCCCACTTAATGGAAGATGTTCCTCTCTTCTAGTGGTTTACAATGTTTCTTCCTCTTTTTCTCCAGGTGAGGGACAGGGAGGAACATTTTCACCATCCCCCTGCATTCCCAGAGAATGCATTCACAGTACAAGCCAATCTGTAACTGTTACTATCTATCAAAGATTCTCAGACTCTTTGTTTCTTTCACTTTCCCAGCTCTACCCCACCCCTTGCACATTCTGCCTCAGGTCAGTATTTGTTTGTTTCTGTGAGGGATTCTCATACTCTCTGCTACTTTCATTCTAAACTCTGGCCACATTTGAGCATCTGTTCCTCATCACTAGCCATCACTCTTTGCCAATGTCCCTTCTTCAACTCTCACTTCACTTTTCCTACCTAGAATGTGTCTCATCAATTTAGGGCCGTACAATTATATTCAATTCAATAAACTTGATGATACTGCTAGATGATCATGTGGTACACAAGCTCTCTCTCTCTCTCTCTCTCTCTCTCTCTCTCTCTCTCTCTCTCATTCTCATTCTCTCAGGCTGTCACTCATTCTCGCTCTCTTATTCTCAGCAAAACAAAAATTTGATAGCCTTTTTAAAACCATTCAGAAGAATTGGTGACAATTTGATGTATGGTTCTTACTCTTTTGGGACTAACTTTATCCTTCAATCTGGGATGAGTTTTAACTATTCATAAATACCTGCTCAGTCTGCATATTGATACTGCTATGTACATTTTCAGAAAATTCCTTAGTGATTACTTTTTTTTAAAACGTCATGGGAGAGGTCCTTTAGAGTGGACAGGATAGGGACTGCAGCTATTCCACAGAAATTTGTGGAAGCTTTCCTAAGTTATTATTTCACAGAAGCATGCCTGACCATTAATCCAAAATGCCCTGCAGAGCACTTATAACTGGGGAACAAAGAGATGTGAGAGATAAGGGGATAGATTGTGCTTGGGATTTTTGTCCACCTTACATCACAGTCCCAAACCAGCAACAACTCGGTCTTCTGATGGCTTTGGAAACACCTTTTTGAACACACTCTAAAGCTAGACGTATCTAACTAACTTCAGTTGACCTTCAGAGATTTCTCTAGTCTAACAGAGGGTTTCTCTGAATTAGCGGAAGCCAGAGAGTGTGGAGGGGAGAGTGGTCTGCTAAGTGCATGAGAGTGCAGTCTCCATAGGTAGCTCACCAGTAGCAGATAAATCCTCTTTCTCTCCCATTTCAACAGACAATACAGGAAAACTGCTGTGAGTCTGGGTCGTGACAGGAAGGTAATTTAAGTTTGAACAAGAATGAATTTATGAAATTCCTAGCCAAATGGATGGACCTGGAGGGAATCATCCTGAGTGAGGTAACACATTCACAAAGAAACTCACACAATATGTATTCACTGATAAGTGGATATTAGCCCCAAACCTAGGATACCCAAGATATAAGATATAATTTGCTAAACACATGAAACTCAAGGAGAATGAAGACTGAAGTGTGGACACTATGCCCCTCCTTAGATTTGGGAACAAAACACCCATGGAAGGAGTTACAGAGACGGAGTTTGGAGCTGAGATGAAAGGATGGACCATGTAGAGACTGCCATAGCCAGGGATCCACCCCATAATCAGCATCCAAACGCTGACACCATGGCATACACTAGCAAGATTTTATTGAAAGGACGCAGATGTAGCTGTCTCTTGTGAGACTATGCCGGGGCCCAGCAAACACAGAAGTGGATGCTCACAGTCAGCTAATGGATGGATCATAGGGCTCCCAATGGAGGAGCTAGAGAAAGTAGCCAAGGAGCTAAAGGGATCTGCAACCCTATAGGTGGAACAACATTATGAGCTAACCAGTACCCCGGAGCTCTTGACTCTAGCTGCATATATATCAAAAGATGGCCTAGTCGGCCATCACTGGAAAGAGAGGCCCATTGGACTTGCAAACTTTATATGCCCCAGTACAGGGGAATACCAGGGCCAAAAAGGGGGAGTGGGTGGGCAGGGGAGTGGGGGTGGGTGGATATGGGGGACTTTTGGTATAGCATTGGAAATGTAAATGAGTTAAATACCTAATAAAAAATGGAAAAAAAAATAAATATGCATGTAGACAAATGATCATATAATATGCATAAAATAAATGCCTGGTGCAGTATAAGAGGGTAGACATTGATAGTTATAAAAAAAAAAAAAAAAAAAAAGGAACACCAACAGAGCAAACTCTTGTTGCTCTTAGCTTACCTTGCTCTTCTGGATCACCTGCCCTACCACCCAGCATATCCTTGCAAACATACCAACTGCACCCAACCAGGATCAGTCACACATGCTAAATTAAATTAACATTGAACCCCAAATAGTTTGCATTGATATATGATGGTTGATTTTATTTTCAAGTGCAACTATGGTTCATAGAGCTTCCCGGGAAAGACTTTCTTTATAAAACAAACAAAAACCTTGTCATGAATAAGAGTTGATTGAAATGACTTTCACGACAATGTGATTAGTCTGAATTTTAAAGACTACTTTGGCTGCTGTCTGAAGAAAACATGAATGAGAAAAAAAAGAATAAATAACACAACAGAAATATGTGTCATGCCACTTTTATGTATGCTTAGTGAATGAAATGGAGGAGCTAAATAAAACTCTCAAGTTTTGGAGTTGACTTCTTATGACTTAGTGTCAGACTGAGTGATACAAACAAAATGTGCTCTTTTTGAAGTAATTCTAATCATCAGTACTGCAGCAGGAGTCTTTAAATTTAGACTGCTTAAATTTAGAATGATCCAGAACACTATAAAAGGTGAGCAATGTTGACTACAAGTCACTAAAGAACACTATAAAGAACCTTCATTTGAGTCCAAATAACATAATCTACTGTAGGTGATAATGAAATAAACTTTTTCCTTTCCAAGTTGCTTTGGCCACGGTGCTTCATCATAGCAATAGTAACCCTAAGTAGGAAAAATGATAAGTAACAAAAGTAGATAATTAAATGACACCCTAGATAAGACTTCACTCTGCCCCGGTGATTAAGACATTGTTGAATTAAGCTTTAAGTTTTATACACTATTGCAGTGACTTTCACCCATTTATAACGTTAGAAATATTTAAAAAGTTCTTATATGTTGTGGCTTATAAACTATGCTAATGGGGATCTCAACTCCCCTATGTTATGTGCGCAGGTATGATACATGGAGGTTAGTGATGGGAATGACTACTTGGGCTTTGTCAGAGGCACTGCACATCTTTGGATGCCTTAGGGAAGAAGAGCAATGGTGAAGATCAGTGACAATGCTGAGGATGTAGGAAAAATCAACACATTTCCCAAAGAGGCTTTCAAGTATACCATGTGAAGTTCTTCAAATGCCTGTGGTTGTCCTTACCCCTTGGTTCCTCATTGGACTATAGCAGCCTCATACCGGCAAACATTTTACATATTTACTAGACACAAAATATAAGGACAGATGGTAGGAAGGGCTATTGAATTTACCTTATTTGTTTTGACCTCCTCTTATCTCAGACCAAAGAAGAGAAAAGCATTATCCAGAAGAGCTGATTTTGCTTATGTGTTTTTAGTTAGCAGCCAGAGCCCTGCTTTCCCTGGAGGCACAATTAGCAGGTCCAAGTACCATTCTCCTGACTAGGCTTTGTTAATAATCTTTTAAAATCCATAGGTTTTGTTTGTTTGTTTGTTTTGTTGTTGTTTTAAATCACTGTCCATAGCAGTAAGGACAACTGCTAAAAATACTGTTAAATCTCTGAATAACCAGTTAACCAACTTCCCATCTGCAAATGTCCAACACTGCGCAGGCAGAAACAACTGATAGTTACAGTCAATGAGAACACCTCTCTTCTATACTTCTAGAAATAACTAAAACAGTAAGAAACGGCCTCTCCCTCATTTCTCAGGAAAACATGTTAGCTCAAGAAAATTCATCAAAGTAGAACACATTCATTACTTTATTGTTTTGTCTTCTTTTTTTCCTTTTATACTGTCAAACAGAATAGAGAATCAAGGTCTCAGACTGGATGATTTATGGTAAAATTTTATTGTAGATGAAAGTTAAATATATAATAACAAGGTGAATTATATAGGTCGTCATTAAGACACAAGACTATTATTTTATTATTTACTTGGACTTTTGAATAAAATAGCAAAAATAGTATATTCCTTTATCTAATGCTCAGTAATTGTTCATTTAAATTCTATTTCCATTTTAAAAATTGTTACTTTTTGCATTATTTTTTTAAAAAATCTATCAGCAACAGTGTTTCTTATGTTAACTAAATATTTATCAATTTTATTTGAAGTTATTTTCATGACAATTACAGGAAAAACTTTCAAATATTTTTGGGCCAGCTAGAGACTTGAAATCAGAAGAGAATTAAAAAAAACTAATATGTCTTGGTAATTAAAAAAAAACCTATTTTCCTTTAATGATAATATTCTATTTCTCCAAAAGTACTCCGTAGAGAACAACAGACACATCTACACTGCCTCTATCTCTGTCATTTGTGAAATCACAAGCGCTCTCATGTATCCTATGCTGAACTGGCACAGGAAAGACACAATGAAGTCCCAATAAAGTAATGCGTATTTATTTCTTCTTCAAATCTTTGTATGCATTTTCTATGAAAGTACTTTTCTGATTATTTTTATTTTACTATTGGTCAGTTTTATTTGTTATACTTTGTGTGTGTATGTGTGTAGGTGTATATTTTGGGAGGGGTGTGTGTGTATGTGTGTGTGTGTGTGTGTACATGCTGCAACAAGCAGGCAAAAAGTTTATTTATTTTTTCTTACTCTATATGTGCAATCTCTCTGTGCTATGTGGTCATTAGGGTAATCAAATGAAAACACAAGATGAGAAGTCCCCATTACAATTAGCCCAGGGCCATTTTCAACATCTCCCCCTTTATTTTCATTTTTATCTAATGTCCACCCCAAATATCATAAGTGATATATTGGCAAGCTATCAGAGGAACAGGATGATAGTAAGCTGGGTTCTGTATTTGTTCAAGAAGATAATGCATCAATCTGGAAGCCCCTATTGGACAGTTGCATAGGCTATGGCTCAGCTTTATCTGAGTAACCTACCAATATTGCAGAAATTGGGCACGGTATAGTTTTCATTGATTCTGATTGTATTAAGTCTGTGCTAGATATGAGAAAGTACACATTTGTTGATGTTCTTTTATACACAATGATATTTTTTAATCAAAGTAGATATTCATAATTCCAAACTGGAATTTAATTTAATGTCTGTAGTAAATGAATCTTTATTTTCCTGAAACACATAGAAAACTATTCATTTAAATTACTCTTTTTTTTCTTATTTAATAACATTTTATAAAGTCAATAACCAGTCTCTCATTCCTGAAAGTTATTGTCAAGCAGCCATTTCAGGTCATGTATCAGGATGTTTAAACTGGTTTTAAATTTAAAATATTTACCTCTATAATTTTTAACAGTTACACTTACTTATGCATATACGTTTAATTCACTGACAATACATTAAGGGCTACACTTAGCCTATATTATTTTCTTAAAATACAAATGCATTCTTTTCCTGGTTATTAAATATCAGCTGGTACTGTCAGCCACCATTGTTTTCTAGAAGTCTTCCTTGGTTCACCCATTACCTTAGGTTGTTAACAGTATATCTGAGGAGAACTATATCTGACCAGCTTATCCTATTTTTGTAATTAGGTTACAGAAGGGTATTAATACTTTATTTTAGAAATGCTGTGCTTTTCGCTACAAATAGTACAAAATCTATATTCAGTTCATATTTAGCATCAATATTTACCATGTTTGGTTTCTTAGTTTCACAAAAGGTTGCCTTGAAAATACACCACCATTAGAATAAATCATATTTATTTTTGCAGTGTCATACATGAATACAAAAGCATAGCTAAACACAGTAGTATATAATCTTACTTATAAGAAAGTAGTCCTAGATCTTGAGATCATGACAGGATACACAGTGAGTCTTTATCTTGGAAAAAATAATACAACAAATAAAATTGCAGAATTTTGAATTTAAGTCGCAATGGATACATCTACAGAACATTTCCTTATTTAAAGCTAAGGGAATATTTTTGTAGAGAGACCAGAAAGATTCTAAGAGTTTTAAGATCAGGAAATTTGCTGTGATATTGTGACACTTATTCATGTCAGAAGGCACATCCAGAAAATCTTGCCAACACGTAGAAAACATGATCATGTTAGCTTCCTTAGATTTACAGAAAACTGCTTTACTTATAAACCAATTTTAGCAACTAAGGAATGGTCAGAGAAGTATCAGTAATCTTATCCAGGGAAGAGAACACGAATTGGTTACCCAATGCCATCCCTGAAAACACACATACAGCTAATAATATACAGTCTGAGCATGTTATGATTGTAATAGGAATTGATGAAATAATGACATGGATTTGAAAGATCAGGGAAATGAATATGGGAAAGTACATAGGGAGAAAAGGGAAGAGAGAAATTCAAAAGTGTTTTATAATCTTAAAAGTCAAGATTCCCTTGGTTCAAGTGGACATTGTAAAGGATTACACAACCTGCCTATGATCTGTTGGATTCAGAATTTCAGAAGAGATTCTAAATGCCATACTTTAGTTTTATATTACAGAAGTGACTGTCTATTCAGAAATCATTGTTTTGTCATGCCCAGTATAACATTAGCAAAGGTTACTTCATGCATATTTATACTGTATTACTTTGAAGCCCTTAGATTGGTAGATGTTCAGCCACATACTGTATGACAGTGAGTCATTCTTACATGCAAAATTGAATATTGTCTATATGTTACCTGTAATGAATTATCATTTAAGGACCTTCAAGAAAAATAAATTTTCTCTATGCAAATTCAATATAAAATAAAAGTTACAGGATGGTGCTAGTCTCCCACAATATTACTTACTCTCCATCAAGTAAATCTAGAGACACTACAGCTCAAGTACAAATAAATGATATTTGTTTAACAACACAAAATATGTCAAAACAGGTTTTTGTTTGTATTCAAATCTCTAAAGTATTGCTATTGCTCAGAATTTATTCATTAATCACAAGCACAATACAAAAGAATTCCAGGAAATTTTGCAGTATTTAAACTGTGGGAGGATTAAAAAAAATGAGCATGGGTATGCAGGAATATATGAATACAAATATTATGAACAATAAAACTCAGAATGAGTTGCCTTGTCCAACTTTAATAGGAGAGGATGGGCCTAGTCATACTGCAATTTTATATGCCCTACCTGGTTGATATCCATTGGAAGCTGGCCATTTTCTGTAAAGAAACTGAGAAATTGAGGAGGAGTGAATAGGGTCAGGGAGGGGGGATGGAGAGAGGAATTGGGAGGATAGGAAGAAGGAGAAACTATAATTGGGATATAAAAAGAGTAGGAAAGAAAGGAAGAAAGGAAAAAAGGAAGGAAGGAAGAGAAAGAGAAGAACAAGAGAGAGAGAGAGAGAGAGATGGGAAGAAAGAATTAAAGAACATGAAAAAATGTTTATAAGATATTGCTTTTTCTAATAGATCATATGGTCTTAGATTCACCTCGGTTTGCTAACCAAAGAACTCTAAGAATCGGCCTATCTCTGTCTCCATAGACCTGTGATGACAAATGTGTACTGTGATACCTATCTTCTTATGTGTATTTTCTTTTCTTTTTTTATTTATTACGTATTTTCCTCAATGACATTTCCAATGCTATCCCAAAAGTCCCCCATACCCTCCCCCCCCACTTCCCTACCCACCCATTCTCATTTTTTTGGCCCTGGCATTCCCCTGTACTGGGGCATATAAAGTTTGTGTGTCCGATGGGCTTCTCTTTCCAGTGATGGCCAACTAGGCCACCTTTTGATACATAGGTAGCTAGAATCAAGAGCTCCGGGGTACTGGTTAGTTCATAATGTTGTTGCACCTACAGGGTTGCAGATCTCTTTAGCTCCTTGGATACTTTCTCTAGCTCCTCCATTGGGGGCCCTGTGATCCATCCAATAGCTGACTGTGAGCATCCACTTTTGTGTTTGCTAGGCCCCTGCCTAGTTTCACAAGAGACATCTATATCTGGGTCCTTTCAACAAAATCTTGCTAGTGTATGTAGTGGTGTCAGCCTTTGGAAGCTGATTATGGGGTGGATCCCTATATAAGGCAGTCTCTAGATGGTCCATCCATTTGTCACAGCTCCAAATTTTGTCTCTGTAACTCCTTCCATGGGTGTTTTGTTCCCAATTCTAAGAAGGGGCACAGAGTCCACACTTTGGTCTTCATTTTTCTAGAGTTTCATGCATTTGGCAAATTGTATCTTATATCTTGGGTATACTAAGTTTTGGGCTAGTACCCACTTATCAGTGAGTACATATTGTGTGAGTTCCTTTGTGATTGTGTTACCTCGCTCAGGATGATGCCCTCAAGGTCCATCCATTTGGCTAGGAATTTCATAAATTCATTCTTTTTAATAGCTGAGTAGTACTCCATTGTGTAAATGTACCACATTTTCTGTATTCCTCTGTTGAGGGGCATCTGGGTTCTTTCCAGCTTCTAGCTATTATAAATAAGGCTGCTATGAACATAGTGGAGCATGTGTCCTTCTTACCCGTTGGGACATCTTCTGGATATATGCCCAGGAGAAGTATTGCGGGATCCTCCGGTAGTACTATGTCCAATTTTCTAAGGAACCGCCAGACTGATTTCCAGAGTGGTTGTACAAGCTTGCAATCCCACCAACAGTGGAGGAGTGTTCCTCTTTCTCCACATCCTCGCCAGCATCTGGTGTCACCTGAATTTTTGATCTTAGCCATTCTGACTGGTGTGAGATGGAATCTCAGGGTTGTTTTGATTTGCATTTCCCTGATAATTAAGGATGTTGAACATTTTTTCAGGTGCTTCTCTGCCATTCGGTATTCCTCGGGTGAGAATTCTTTGTTCAATTCTGAGCCCCATTTTTAATGGGGTTATTTGATTTTCTGGAGTCCACCCTCTTCAGTTCTTTATATATATTGGATATTAGTCCCCTATCTGATTTATGATAGGTAAAGATCCTTTCCCAACCTGTTGGTGGCTAGGCCCTTGGCATTGCAAAGATTATATGCCCCAGTAAAGGGGAATGCCAGGGCCAGGAAGTGGGAGTGGGTAGGTTGGAGAACATGGCAGGTGGAGGGTATAGGGGACTTTCAGATAGGAAACTAGGAAAGTAGATAGCATTTGAAATTTAAATGAAGAAAATATGTAATAAAAAAATAAATAAAAAATAAAAAAGAAAGACACATACAGAAGGAAGACAAACTCAAGTTTTGTTATTATTGTGGGCCTGACCTTTTAACTACTTACTGATGTGTTTAGGTTGATGTTTTATGGAATGGGGGGTGGTTAACGATGAACTTTTCACAAATTAACTAATGAGGCTGAAGTATCTGAATCTCTTCTTGTGGATTGAAACAATCAGCTTTTTTCTATATTTATTATTTCTAATGTTTTCAAAATAATGAACTGAGAACATGTTATATATCTACCTAACTAGTAAGGATTATTTCATACAAAGATTCTTTAATTCCTCAAAAAGTATTAAAAATATAGAAATATTGGGATTTTGAATAAGTGAAGTAAGATTAGATACATTTATAGTTAATTAGGAATAATTTTCATACATTTATTCACATCTTTTTACACCACAGCATGATTAACTAGGGGAAAAGTTAAGACTATGTTGTGTAAAGTATAATGGACAAAGGTCATTAATGCGCACTCCAGAAATTGGCAATTGGACAGGAGGCTGAGGGAGAGATGAATGGACTGCGTGGAGTAATTAGCAAGTTGAAGTGGAGGCATAACTGGCAGCAAGACTGCATCAGGACAGAGGGTGCAATTAATGTAGTATAAATAATGATGACTGTAAGACTGCAGTAACATGTGAAGGATGCTGGGCACACAAGAGTGCGGCTGTCTGATTCAAGTAAATATTGTTGGCTCTTACCAGGCTTCCTAGTGAAGACACAAATTAACTAAATGAAGATAAAATTGGACATGCAAATGAAACACAGTTAGTGTGCGGCAAATAGATTGCTGTGGTTCACTTGTGAGCACTCATTTTGTCAACAACTTTGCTATTTAAAAAATTATACGTAAGCATCAACAATAGCATGGTCATGCTGCATTCGTTACTTTAAGGGATGGATTTTGAAAGCCAGTAATTTTACAATACTTATAGTAAAACTTAGCGAGCAAATGTGTTGTCCTTATGATCTTACATAATTTTTGAGTGTATACATGATTTATGTACTTGACATATATATGTGTATATATACATTTGCATATATATGCATATATATTATATATAACTAATTAAATTATACTGACATATTAAAAGGATAATTCAATGTATATAAATGGGACTAGAGATAACTAAAAGACCAATGCATTTCTAATAAATATTGCTTTGTAAAAAAGAAAGGGTGACAAGATAAAATAAAAGCATAAATGATATCAATATATATTTGGTCAAAATGTGTGATTGAATAATGGTGTTGATAATGCCAAATATCAAAAAGTAGCAATGTCTTACATATTAAGGCAAATATGTCTCTGAACTGTAATTTAATGGTGATTTATATTGTTTACAGACTTCATTAGTAAGTAAAAGTAAAGTGTATATTTTATGATATATATGTGAATAAGAAGCTGAGTTTAAAATTCATCATTATTTAAGAGGGTCACATTATTTGTGATAAAAAGGTTGTTCCATGAAGGATGCCAATTGATACATACAGATTACTGCATCTCAGAAGTTTTAAACAAGCTGTGTATAAAAGAATCCAATGAAATATATGAATACATGTACTACTTAGAAACTTGCTGAGCTATAAAATGAGCAGCGGTCTTCTATTTCCTCCTGTCATCCTATGAAAAATGAGTCTCTTTATAGATAGTGTTGCAAGCATTAGCTTATGGTTTTAAAATCAAAACTTATTTTGTATCCTCAAAATATAGAATATCTACAGTTTATAATACTCATTTTAAAACTTATATTTAAATTAAAATAGTATAGTATATTAATATAAACTGATTCATTCTCAATTTGAAATTCATTTTCTGACTGTAGAATTCCTAGAATTGTTCTAATTTCAATAAAATTGCACTAGCTTCAAAGAATATTTTAAACTTAGGCCTGTATATGCATTTAGACGGAGAACTTGCATGATGTGATCTGTGGGTGAAAGTTGATCTCAGTCTTCAAGCATTAAACATTTATATATTTTTTTAGAAGAACTATAATCTTAGTCACTTGATTTCAAGAATGTCTGACCATTGTGTCATAAATAGATTTGAAGAAAAATATCAGCATTCTTTTAAATTTTTATCAACTTGCAAATAGTATTGAAATCTTGAAAAGTAAATATTTTATTGAGATAAATTCACTTTCTCAGCTGATTTCAAGTCACAATTCAAGGGAACATGAAGTAAGGCTTGGTCCTCAAAATTTAGAGTGAAGGATGTCCAAAATCCTGAGAGTTTTAACTAATGATGTGATAATTATTTACAGCAGGCTGTTGAGAGAAAGGACAGAAAAAAATCTGCGATTTACATTTGCTGACTTCCATTAGTGTAAAACAGCTTTTAAATGTCAATTTCCAGCTGTCTCTTGGCTGTCTGTAAGCATAGCTGTTAAAGGATATTCAGAGTCCTCTCCCTTGTAATCCCAAACAAACAGTTCCAATGTCTTGCCTTTAATAGATGTAGTTATTGACAAAGGTCAAAATTAAACATACAAAATAATTATACGTTAATTAAAATGATCAAAATTCAATTCATTGCTCATGCAATAACATAATGTTTGGGAAGAATGATCTTATCTGCATAGCAAAGATTGTAGTTGGGAAGACTGGCACTAATTTAAACTTTCTCAGTTTTATTCAGTGTATAACATAGTAGTAGAAGAGGTTGATGACTGACAGCTGATGAAGCATTTAATCCTTGCCACATCACATATGATACAACCAAATGAGTGGAGAGAATTTAAAGTTTTATTTTTACTATCAGATTATGAAGCATTAGATTCCATGAGGGATAAATCTAGAAATATATGTATGCCATGTGCCCTGAAACAAACTGAATATTACTGGGACTATTTTAAATCTAACCAAATCATATATTATTGTCATCATGACATGCTAAGTTTGGCAAAGTTCTCTGTCAGGTATGTCACACTCTCCTAATTAATTAATTAGTTAATTAATTACCTTTATTTTTATCCCATATCCACACCCCAGATACTTTCCCTTTTCATTTTTCCTTCATAAAATAGCAGGCCTCTAAGAGATAGTATCTCAAAGGACAAAACAAGACTTTATTAATTTAAACAAAGAATTGACTTTGAATGGGGAAGATGTTAAATAACTGCAAATCTTGGCCTTTTCCTCCATTCCTCCAATTCCAAACTGGGAGCCTCACACACAGCTCTGCAGCACACTGCGTTGCCCTGTCTCTGCCCCCACCACCCACACATCATTTATACCTTTTCTATTGAACTTTCTTCCCCCGCCTTCCAGATTACTGAATTACTAAAATTCCCAACTTGAACAGCCATTCGCTGGGACTCAACAGGCCAGTGAAGTAGATAGCCTAACTCTGATCTTCACCTATCCCTCTGTTCCTCTAAAAACTAATCCCAGATTATCTCTCCCATTTCTGTAGCAGACTACCTGCTATGGTTCCTGGCCATCTCAAAGGTATCACTCAGATGTATTCCAACATCCTTTCTCGATTATCCTCTATTCCACCACCCAAGGGTAGCAGGTATTTTCTAGGAATCTTCCAGCCATGCCTGCAAGAGAAGCAAGTAGGACAGAAATCCTGTAGGCAAGCTTCATATCTCTTCTTCTCCTCTTCTATATAAGATAAAATCCAGTCCCATCCCCAGCTTTGTAGAAAACTACTTGTAGTGTTTTCTTACTCTCTTTATAAATATTCTCATGATGATTATTCCCAACAAATCCTGGTGGAATTCCTCACCTCAGACCCTCCACTCTTAGTCTATTCCCATTTGTAATGGCCTGCTCCCAATAGATAGAAACAAATTTTACATGGAATCTTCAACTTCAACATCTACCAGAAGCCTAGAAGAATTTCCTACCAGGAAACATACATCCTTCACACTCTCCCGAAAACCAAAGAGGAGAGGAAAACAAAAACTAAGGAAGAAAATAACTAACCAAAAAGAATAGATCTGACATCAGGACCTAGAATTTCAATTTTTGTAAACATACTTCTGTATACATATGTCTGTACAGCAGAGGAAAAGTAAAATCAATCACAGTAATGACAATAGGGCCTGACTAAAACAAAGCAACCTTGACAAAGTAGGCCCTAAGTGTTGCAACATAAAATAAACCAAAAGAAAATACTAGAAATATAGATACAATAGTGGCCCATAAAGAGGAAATGAATAAATCCCTTAATAAAGACATATGCAAACACTGGAAAGAAATTAATAAATCTATTCAAGAAAAAGAAGTGGAAATGATATTTATAAAGAAAACTAAAGCTGAGAGTAAGTTGGCAATGACAATTTTAGGAACTCAAAAAGAAATTGCGAGGTGAGGGAGTCATCCTGGGTCCCAGATCCCTCAGAGACTAGTCTGCACAGGTGAGAGAATGGACTACAGAAGCTACACAGCATCTGGGACAGGCAGAAGTGACACAGCTTCTGGGACAGACCCCATTTCAGGCTCCAGACATACGGGCACATTCCCTGACAGAGCAGAGATGTCCACCCTGGAGGGCTCTTTCGGAGCAGGTAAGGGAGCCATCTTGGGTCCAGGGTCCCTCAGAGACCAGTCTGTGCAGGTTAGCTCACGGACTGTGAAGGGTAGGTGAGCAGACTAAAGAAGCCACACAGCTTCTGGGACAGGCAGAAGCAACACAGCTTCTGGGACAGACCCCATTTCCGGCTCCAGATACCCGGGCCCCTTCCCCACCAGAGGAGAAGTATCCACCCGGGGAAGGCTATGCCAGAGCAGGTGAGGGAGCCATCTTGGGTCCTGGATCCCTCAGAGACTAGTCTGCCCAGGAGAGAGTGGGGAATTCAGAAGCTACACAGTTTCTGGGACAGAAAGAAGCAACACAGCTACAGGAACAGACCCCATTTCAGGCTCCAGACATCTGGGCACCTTCCCCAGCAGAGGAGAGGTGTCTGCCCAGGAGGGCTCTGACCTTCAGAGTTGGTGAGAGAGCCATCTTGTGTCAGTGTCCCTCAGAGACCAGTTTGTGCAGGTGAGCATGCAGACTGCAGAGGCAACACATTTTCTGGAACAGAGCCTGTTTCGGGCCTTCTTCTTCAGCCAGGAGGCAGGTCTGAACTCCAGATAGGTGTGCACCTTCCCTGCAAGAGGAGAGCTTGCCTGAAGAGAGTACTCTGACCACTGAGACTCAGGAAAGACCTAGACTCCCAGGTCTGCTGACAGAGGCTAACAGAACAGGAAGAACAAGCTCCAACCAGAGACAACTATAACAACTAACTCCAGAGATTACCAGATGGTGAAAGGCAAATGTAAGAATCTTACTAACACAAACCAAGAACACTCACTATCATCAGAATGCAGGACTCCCACCTCAGCCAGTCCTGGAAACACCAACACACCCGAAAAGCAAGGCTCAGATCTAAAATCAAATCTCATGATGCTGGTAGAGGACATCAAGAAGGGCTTTAATAACTCACTTAAAGAAATACAGTAGAACACTGCTAAACAGGTAGAAATCCTTAAAGAATTACAGGAAAACACAACCAAACAGGTGATGGAATTGAACAAAACCATCCAAGCCCTAAAAAAGGGAAGTAGAAACAATAAAGAAAACCGAAAGAGAGACAGCACTAGAGATAGAAACACTAGGAAAGAAATCTGGAACCATAGATGCGAGCATCACCAAAAGAATACAAGAGATGGAAGAGAGAATCTCAGGTGCAGAAGATTCCATAGAGAACATCAGCACAACAATCAAAGAAAATGCAAAATGCAAAAAGATCAGAAGTCATTTCAACCAGGAAATCCAGGACACAATGAATAGACCAAACCTAAGGATAATAGGAGTAGATTAGAATGAAGATTTTCAACTAAAAAGGTCAGAAAATATCTTCAACAAAATTATAGAAGAAAACATCCCAAACCTAAAGAAAGAGATGCCCATGAACATACAGAAAGGCTACAGAACTCCAAATAGACTGGACCAGAAAAGAAATTCTTCCAGACGCATAATAATCAGAACAACAAATGCACTAAATAAAGACAGAATATTAAAAGTAGTAAGGGAAAAAGGTCAGGTAACATATAAAGGCAGGCCTATTTCAATTACACCAGACTTCTCACCAGAGACTATGAAACCCAGAGATCCTGGACAGACGTTATGCAGACCCTAAGAGAGCACAAATGCCAGCCCAGGCTACTATAGCCAGTGAAACTCTCAATTACCATAGATGCAGAAAACAAAGTATTCCATGATACAACCAAATTCACACATTATCTTTCCACTAATCCAGCCTTTCAAAGGACAATAAAGGGAAAACACCAAAACAAGGACAGAAATTACACCCTAGAAAAAGCAAGAAAGTAATCCTTCAACAAAAGTAAAATAAGACAGCCACAAGAACAGAATCCCATCTTTAACAAGAAAAATAACAGGAAGCATTAGTTACTTTTCTTTACTTTCTCTTTATGTCAGTGGACTCAATTCCCCAATAAGGAGACATAAACTAATAGACTGGCTACACAAACAGGACCCAGCATTTTGTTGCTTACAGGAAACCCACCTCAGGGAAAAGGAGAGACACTACCTCAGAATGAAAGGCTGGAAAACAAATTTCCAAGGAAATGGTCCGAAGAAACAAACTGGAGTAGCCATTCTAATATCGAATAAAATCGACCTTGAACCCAAAGTTATGAAAAAAGACAAGAAGGGGCACTTCATACTCATCAAAGGTAAAATCTACCAAGATGAACTCTCAATTCTGAATAGCTATGCTCCAAATGCAAGGGCAGCCACATTAATTAAAGAAACTTTAGTAACGCTCAACGCACACATTGCACCTCACACAATAATAGTGGGAAACTTGAAGACCTCACCCTCACCAATGGACAGATCCTAGAAACAGAAACTAAACAGAAACACATGGAAACTAACAGAAGTTATGAAACACATGGATTTAATAGATATCTACAGAACATTTTAACCTAATACAAAAGGATATACCTTCTTCTCAGTGCCACATGGTACCTCCTCCAATATTGACCATATAATTGGTCACAATATAGTACTCCAGAGATGCAAAAATATTGAAATTATCCCACACATCATATCTGATCACCATGGACTAAGGCTGATCTTCAATAACAACATAAATAATAGACAAACTTTAATGTTGAAACTGAACACCACTCAATGATTCCTTGGTCAAAGATGAAATAAAGAAAGAAATTAACGACTTTTAGAGTTTAATGAAAATGAAGCCACAACATACCCAAACTTATGGGACACAATAAAGGCAGTCCTAAGAGGAAAACTCATAGCCCTGAGTGCCTCCAAAAAGAAACTAGAGAAAGCATACACTAGCACCCTGACAGGTCACCTAAAAGCTCTAGAACTAAAGGAAGCAAATTCACCCAAGAGGAGTAAATGGTGGGAAATAATCAAACTCAGGAGTGAAATCAACCAAGTAGAAAAAAAAAAACAAACAAACAAACAAACAAAAAAAAAACTATTCGAAGAATCAACCAAACCAGAATCATCTTTGAGAAAGTCAACAAGATTGATAAACTCTTAGCCAGACTAACAAGAGGGCACAGGGACATTATCTTAATTAACAAAATCAAAAATGAAAAAGGAGACATAACAACAGAAGCTGTGGAAATCCAAAACATCAACAGATCATACTACAAAAGGCTATACTCAACAAAACTAGAAAACCTGGATAAAATGGACATCTTGCTAGACAGTTACCAGGTACCAAAGTTAAATGAGAAACAGATTAACTATATAAACAGTCCCATTTCCCCTATAGCAATAGAAGCAGTCATCAGAAGTCTCCCAACCAAAAAAAGCCCAAGACCAAATGTGTTTAGTGCAGAGTTCTATCAGACTTTCAAAGAAGACCTAATTCCAACTCTTCTCAAACTATTCCACAAATAGAAACAGAAGGTACTCTACCTAACTCATTCTATGAAGCCACAATCATTCTGATACCTAAACCACACAAAGATCCAACAAAAAAAAAGAGAACTTCAGACCAATTTCCCTTATGAATATCAATGCAAAAATACTCAATAAAATCCCCATGAACAAAATCCAAGAACACATCAAAACGATCTTTCATCATGACCAAGTAGGCTTTATGCCCGGGATGCAGGAATGGTTTAATATACTGAAATCCATCAACGTAATCCACTGTATACACAAACTCAAAGATAAAAACCACATGATCATCTCCTTAGATGCTGAGAAAGTATTTGAGAAAATCCAACACCCTTTCATGATAAAAGTCTTGGAAAGATCAGGAATTCAAGGCCCATACCTAAACATAATAAAAGAAATATACAGTAGCCAACATAAAACTAAATGGAGAGAAGCTGGAAGCAATCCCACTAAAATCAGGGACAGGACAAGGCTGCCCACTTTCTCCCTACCTATTCAATATGGTACTTGAAGTCCTAGCCAGAGCAATTCAACAACAAAAGGAGATCAAGGTTATACAAGTTAGAAAGGAAGAAGTCAAAATATCACTATTTGCAGATGATATGATAGTATATGTCATGCACTCTGGGTCAAGTCACCTTGACAGGCCGAGAGGCTTGGAAGCTACTCACAGGGCAAAGAGTTTCACGGAAACTCACCTTCTGGAGTCTGGCGTCCTCTCTAACCCATACATTAATATTCTATTCCCGCGTTAGTCTGGTATATGGATCTACGTGCTCTCTTTTAGTATTATCCTATTATAAGTACCTTTTAAGATTGAATTCTGACATAGCTAAGCCTTCACCAGAGGTCCAACAGTCCTAGAAAGTCCTTGAACAGACCATGGGCTTGGAATTCAGTAAGAATGTTGCCTATTCAGTGACATTCAGAATTGCCTCTGGTATTACACTATCACTTTGAATAAAAGCTATGTCACTGCCCTACACAGGAATTTACCATCATCTAGGAAGAAGGAAGTTTGAGACTTAAAGAGAAACCAGAATGGATACTTAGAACTATAGATAGCTGAGTTGCACGCCCCCCCCCCCCACACACACATGTATTTACAATGGCCTAAGGGAAAAATGGACTATACAATAGACTAAAATAGGAACTATGGCAAGGGCATGAAGCCCTTGACCCTGGCTTCTAAGATTAAGTGAATCTTAAGTGGAGCTCTTTTTGATCCCAGTTGTTAGCAATGAATTCTATCCCAGGCGGTTCCTGTTATACCTTCTGTGTTTGTATTCCTCTGTTTTGTGTAAGAATCCAGTAACCTCTTTGTACTTTGCTGGTGTGTCACCCAACTTCCCTATTTTCTTCTGTATAAAAAGTTTGATGCTCGATTTGACAAATTACATTCAGATTTTACACAACCTCTCCTGTGTGCATCTGTCTGTCATTCCATCCAACGTTTTGCCCACCTGCGACTAGAGACCCATTCCATGCAGACAAAGGGGCATAGACGATCTGTGGCAAGTATATATAAGTGACCCTAAAAATTCTACCAGAGAACTCCTAAACCTGAAAAACAGCTTCAGTGCAGTAGCTGAATAGAAAATTAACTCAAACAAATCAATGGCCTTCTCTACAAAAAGGATAAATGGACTGAGAAAGAAATTAGGAAAACAACACGCTTAACAATAGTCAAAAATAATATAAAATACCTTGATGTGACTCTAACTAAGGAAGTAAAAGATCTGTATGATAAGAACTTCAAGTCTCTAAAGAAAGAAATTGAAGAAGATCTCAGAAGATGGAAAGATCTCCCATGCTCATGGATTGGCAGGATAATATAGTAAAAATGGCTATCCTGCCGAAAGCAATCTATAGATTCAATGCATTCCCCATCAAAATTCCAACTCAATTCTTCACTGAGATAGAAAATGCATTTTGAAATTTCATCTGGAATAATAAAAAGCCTAGGATAGTAAAAACCATTTTCAACAATAAAAGAACCTCTGGTGGAATCACCATACCTGGATTTAAGCTGTACTACAGAACAATTGTGATAAAAACTGCATGGTACTGGTACAGTGACAGACAGATAGATCAAAGGAATAGAATTGAAGACCTAACAATGAATCCACACACCTATGGTCACTTGATCTTTGACAAGGGTGCTAAAAACCATCCAGTGGAAAAAAGACAGCACTTTCAACAAATTGTGCTGGTACAACTGGAAGTTATCATGTTGAAGAATGCAAATTGATCCATTCTTATCTCCTAGTATGTAGCTCAATTCTAATTGGATCAAAGACCTCCACATAAAATCAGAAACACTGAAATTAATAGAGCAGAAAGTGGGGAAAAGCCTTGAAGATATGGGCACAGGGGAAAACTTCCTAAACAGAACAGCAATAGTTTGTGCTGAAAGATCAAGAATTGACAAATGGGACCTCATAAAATTGCAAAGCTTCTGTAAGGCAAAAGACACTGTCAATAAGACAAAAATGCCACCAACAGATTGGGAAAGGATTTTTACCAATCCTATATCTGATAGGGGACAAATATCCAATATATACAAAGAGCTCAAGAAGCTAGACTCCAGAAATTCAAATAAACCCATTAAAAAAATTGGTACAGAGTTAAACAAAGAATTCTCAACTGAGCAATACTGAATGGCCGAGAAGCACCTGAAAAAATGTTCAACATCCTTAATCATCAGGGAAATGCAAATCAAAACAACCTTGTGATTCCACCTCACACCAGTCAGAATGGCTAGGATCAAAAATTCAGGTGATAGCAGATGCTGAGGAGGATGTGGAGAAAGAAGAACACTCCTCCATTGCTGGTGGGATGGCAAGCTTGTACACCCACTCTGGAAGTCAGTCTGGAGGTTCCTCAGCAAATTGGACATAATTCTACTGGAAGATCCAGCAATACCTCTCTTGGGCATATACCCAGAAGTTCCAACTAGTAATAAGAACTATGTTCATAGCAGCCTTGTTTATAATAGCCAGAAGCTGGAAAGAACCTCAGATGTCCCTCAACTGAAGAATGAATACAGAAAATGTGGTACATTTACAAAATGGAGTACTACTCAGCTATTAAAAACAATGAATTTATGAAATTTTTGATGTATCTCGATGATATCATCCTTAGTGATGTAACCCAATCACAAAAGACGTCATTAGATATGCACTCACTGATAAGTGGATATTAGTCCAGAAACATAGAGCACCCAAGATACAATTTGCAAAACATAAGAAAATCAAGAATAGGGAAGACCAACAGGTGGATACCTCATTTCTCCTTAGAATAGGGAACAAAATACCCATGAAAGGAGTTACATAGGCAAAGTTTGGAGCCAAGATGAAAGGATGGACTATCCAGAGACTACCCCACCCGCGGATCCATCCCACAATCAGCCACCAAACCCTGAGACAATTGCATATGCAAGCAAGATTTTCCTGAAGGGACCCTGGAATAGCTGTCTCCTATGATGGCATGCCAGTGCCTGGCAAATACAGAAGTGGATGCTCTGAGTCATCTATAAGATGGAACACAGGTCCCCCAATGGAGAAGCTAGAGAAAGCACCCAAGGAGCTAACGGGTTGCGCAATACTATCGGTGGAACAGCAATATGAACCAGTACCCCTAGAGCTTGTGTCTCTAGCTGCATATGTAGCAGAAGATGGCCTAGTCGGCCATCACGGGGAAGAGAGGCCCATTGGTATTGCAAACTTTATATGCCCCAGTATAGGGGAATGCCAGGACCATGAAGTGGGAGTGGATGGGTAGGGGAGCAGGCAGGGGGAGGCTATAGGTAACTTTCGGGATAGCATTTTAAATGTATATAAAGAAAATATCTAATAAAAAATAATGCTTTAAAAATAAATAAAAACTCAGTGTATAGAAAATATAGATTTAAAAAAATTGCAGAGGCAAAACTCACCAAAACACTGTATGGGATGGAAGAAAAAACCTCAGGCATTGAACATACAATAGAAAAATGGCTAGGACAGTTAAGGAAAATGGTAAATATGAAGTAATCCTGGCTCATAACAATGAGGAAATTTGGGTTGCTATGAAAAAAAAGAAAACCAAATATAGGAATAATAGAAATAGATGAGGAAGAAGAATCAAAGATAAAATGCAAAGAAAACATTTTGAACAAAAGTAAAGAAGAAATTTCTCTAAACACACAAGTCATACAGACAAAACCGATACAGAAATATGCTGAACTACCTGGCCCTGTTAATACTATAGACCTAACATTATTTTTATGAAACATTTAACCCAAACACTATAGGCCACAGAATCACAGAGGTAAGTTAGTAAGAGACTAGGCTTAGTGTGGGACAGGGAACTCTTCCAAGAAATAGAATAGGTAAGTATGGATAAAAAAGGAAAACTGGAACCAGAGGATCATATGGAAAGAGGGAGGGAAGTAGGGAGGAGGAATGGAAGATGGAAAGAGATGATGTACTTCCTCTAACAAGGCCACAACCCTTACAACAAGGCCACACCCCCTACAACAAGGTCGCACCTACTCCAACAAGGCCACACCCACTCCAACAAGGTCATACCTACTAAAAGGCCACACCTACTACAAGGTCAAACCTCCTAATAGTGCTACTCCCTGTGCCAATCATTCAAACCATCACACAATGTCAAAAAAAAAAAAAAAGGTTTTGAATGATATCAGTACATGAAGAAACAGTTTTCATTAACTGAAAATATAAGAAAGGAGCATGGACCTTTCATTTTTACTAAAAACAATCAAAACCAGTGTATTTCCAGAGAATAAAGATGGAACTTAAATTAATTATTTTATATTTAAAAACAAACTTTAATATTTTTATATACTAGCTGTTTTAGGAATAATTACAGACTCTGTAAGGAAATATCCATGTTTCTTCCTGTGATTCCCTGACAGACAAGAGCTGGTTCCATTCATTTGAACTAATGAATCTCCGTTACTCAAGATAATTAGAACAACTGTTAATATGTCTTACTTAGGTAGAATAGCAACAGTTCTCAATGGGATTAGAAATAATTAAAATGATGAAATTATTTCAACATTGCATTCTGATGAGATCTTAGAGATATCTAGAGGTTTAAAAATGAATATGAAAACCTTGGTTAGTTTTTGCCAAAAATGAGATAGATCAATAGATCTATCGATAGATATGGATATATTTTACTGTTGAAATAGTGCATGGTATATAATATATCACATAATGTTTCATTCAATGGAATGCAGATTTGAGATTAAAATGCAGTTATACTATTTTATGTAATAACAAATGATTTTGTGCAATTGTTTCCTGTATGAAATAAGTGTATGAAAAATCAAATTAGTAATCAGTTAGATAGTAGTATCACTTTTATTTTGAGCCAAATTAAACACAAACCCTACTGAGAAAATTATTAAAGACAATAAACCTAATATGTATTTTCTACATATGTAAAATATGATTTCAGGTGTTTATACACATAACCTACTCACAGAGACTGCTATAGTCAATTGTGACTTTACTGGACAATTCCATTTTGTGCATATTTACACACAATCATCCTGAGCTGTGAGGTGGGGCAGAAATAGTGCAAAACAGTAGAAAATGACAACATTTAGCATTTCTGAGATCACATAAAATTACAAGTGAAAAAATAGTGTAATTGTTAAATGTGTACTTATATTGACAAGAAAACAATTTAATATTATTTCAATACTTTTGTCCTGAAGTTAAACTGTCAGAAAACAGGCAATGCAACTACACAGGTTCAAGTATCATCAATTTAAATTTTTTTATGCTAAATAATATTTTAGTGAATAAAATGATGAAATTCACACTGATATAGGCCACATCCAATATTTCCCCAATTTCTTACTAATATTTCCTTTTCATGATCTTATCCAGGATCCTTCTTTGAGGGTTCCCATCTTTCTACTTTGCTAATCTATTAAGAGTAAGTCTGCTTTGCCATAAAGTTTAATGATAAGGACTGATATCACCCATTTAATAGCAAATATTTAAATGAAACTTTTTCAAGCATAAACATTCACTGTACTTCAAAAATATAGTAAAAATATAAGATATTTCTTACTAATAATTATTATGCATAATTCCTTCAAATATCAGGATGTGTTCTCATTTAAGAATTTGTTCTCTTTTATTAATATATTCTTCTCTCATATAGAATATCCTTGTCCACAGTTTCTTCTTCTTTTACTCCTAGGGCCCCAACAACTTCCCATCTTTCCCAAATGTATTCAGAAAAGAGCAGACCTCCCATCTTTCCCAAATTCCCCTTCAGAAAAGAGCAGACCTCCAAAAGAGGATAACTGTGTAAAAAAAAAAAAATACAAAAAGACAAGGCAAAAGCCCTACTAATATCAAGGTTGGAAAGGCAACACAATAGGAGGAAAAGAGTCCCAAGAGCAGGTAAAAGAGCCAAAGCTACACCATTCCCAGTGTTTAGAGTCCCACGATACAGGAAGCTAAAAGCTATAACACATATGGGAGGCCCTGGTTAGACCCATGCATGCTCAATATTTGATGCTTCAGTCTCTGTGAGGCAATATAAGCCCTGCTTAGCTGATTCTCCTTCCGCTCTGACTCCTACAATCTTTCCATCTCCTCTTCCATGTATGGGGTATCCCAATGTAAAGGCTTTATCCACAGAAGCTTCTTCTAGCAGCAGATGGAAGCCTGAAATATAGCTGAAGTATATAGCAAGTGCACTCTTATAACCTTGAACTGCAGAGTATTAATCAGCCTAAGAGTTTGGTAAATACTTCTCTCTACAATAAAGTAGGGTGTTTACCATTTCTGTTGTAGTTTTGTAAATTAATGATTTACCTAACGTGATCAGTTAATACAATCCTGACTTAGCAAGTGTTGTAAAGTATGACACTGAGGGAAATTTGCTAATCACTCCCAGGACAGGAGCCCATGCAAAAACACATGAGAGCATATAACACACATTCTCCAGTGTAGCTATGGACTCCTATTACTTTACTAGCTATAAATAAGATCTTGTACTTAATTATTCTGAGGTACCCTCCAGCATTCTACACTCTTTCTGGGAATGGACCTTAAATTCAACCAAACATTGGGTGGCCACTACCAGAAATTCCTTGCTTCTAACTAGCTCTGGTTATTCTTCAGAGTTGATCCCCAGGTTCAGTGGAAAACTGCAAATACAAAGTGAGCAAATAGAAATAGCAGCTTTTATTTCCTTTCTAGAACATATCTCAAAGTATGATATCTAAGAATTGCGGGAGTAAGATTTAGAATTTGTGATGAGAAAAATATTTTAACATTCTAGAAGGAAGCATCAAATATTTATCTTATTTATAAATGTGAAAATGTCTCTACACTCATAAACTAAAGCAAAGTCGAATTGAAAGATTCACAGAGAGGTTTTATTGATTCCCTAACCAGGCACAGTAAATATGTAAATAAATATGCATACAGTTTATATGCTTTTGCCTATAATTTTAGAATTTGGAATTTAGAATTGCCTTTAAAAAGTACTGACAATGAGCATGTTGCTACATACAGGCTCCTTTGAAAAGACCCCGTACAATACACTTTAGGATTAATTTTTACTCATTTAGAGTTAAGATGTTTTCTCACTGTGAAAAAAAAAAATACTGAGTCTCATGCTGATCACACAAGCTTTCTACCAGTAAGCTATACCCTAGACCTATTTATTCCATACAAAGTTTTAGACTTTGGATTTCATTTGCCTGGCTGTCACTTTATGTGAAGGACAATAACATCTTTTGATTCTAGTGCTAAAAGGCAAGCCATTTATTCTCATAAACTCTGATCCTCTATATATTGGAATTGTACAAATTAAGTTTAAGTAGAATTACAAATATCTTTGGTTTCATGAATTTTAATTTATAGTAACCTATTTTCAAACAGAGACACATACGTAGGTAAGCTGCTCTCTCTTAAGAATAATTTGCTACAGTTAATGCACATTATATTTGCATAATGGTTTATCAATATTTTCTTAAGTAGTCAAATAATATTTCCATCAAATAAATGTACAGATAAAAAGCTAAATTTAGAACAAAACTATGGACAGTTCAAAAAGTTAGTACTTGTACTTCACTGAATCTAAAGATAATTGGTCAAATGTTCCAGATATATTCTAATGATGTATCCAAAAGTAATTTATGCTTGATATTTGCTAACTGTTACTACAGTCTACCAAGACAGGCTGATTCTCATGTAAGTTTTCCATTTTGTTATGCACCTTGTAGAACTGGGAAGATTTACTCTGAAAATTTTATTGAATTTCTTCTACCCTGCTTCATAACTTTTCTCTATTAACCTTATCGCATGGTCTCACATTGCTTAGCATTTGCCCTTTTCTTGCTTTTCTTTCTTTTTTTTTATCTTCATTTACATTTCAAATGCTACCCCCAAAGCCCCCTATACCTTTCCCGACCCTACCCCCTAAACCACCCCACTCCCACTTCCTGGCCCTGGCATTCCCCTGTACAGGGCATATGATCTTCCCAAGAACGAGGGCCCCTCATACCCTTGATGGCCAAATAGGCCATCTTCTGCTACACATGCAACTAGAGACACAGCTCTGGGAGGTACTGGTTAGTTCATATTATTGTTCCTCCTACAGGGTTGCAGAACACTTTAGCTTCTTAGGTACTTTTTCTAGCTCCTTCAGATAAGAATGGATCAATTTGCATTCTTCTACATGATAACCACCAGTTGTACAAGCACCATTTGTTGAAAATGCTGTCTCTTTTCTACTGGATGGTTTTAGTTCCCTTGTCAACAATCAAGTGATCATAGCTGTGTGGATTCATTTCTGGTTCTTCAATTCTATTCCTTTGATCTACCTGTCTTTCACTATACCAGTACCATGCAGTTTTTATCACAATTGCTCTGTAGTACAGCTTAAGTCCAGGCATGGTGATTCCACCAGAGGTTCTTTTATTGTTGAAAATAGGTTTTGCTATCCTAGGTTTTTTATTATTCCAGATGACATTTCAAAATGCCCTTTCTATCTCAGTGAAAAATTGAGTTGGAATTTTGATGGGGACTGCATTGAATCTGTAGCTTGCTTTCGGTAGGATAGCCATTTTTACTATATTAATCCCACCAATCCATGACCATGGGAGATCTTTCCGTCTTCTGAGATCTTCTTCAATTTCTTTCTTCAGAGACTTGAAGTTCTTATCATACAGATCTTTCACTTCCTTAGTTAGAGTCACATCAAGGTATTTTATATTATTTGTGACTATTGTTAAGGGTGTTGTTTTCCTAATTTCTTTCTCAGTCCGTTTATCCTTTGTGTAGAGAAGGCCATTGATTTGTTTGAGTTAATTTTATATCCAGCTACTGCACTGAAGCTGTTTTATCAGGATTAGTTCACTGTTGGAATTTTGGGGATTACTCATATATACTATCATGTCATCTCCAAATAGTGATATTTTGACTTCTTCCTTTCCAATTTGTATTCCCTTGACCTCCTTTTGTTGTCGAATTGCTCTGGCTACGATTTCGAGAACTACATTGAATAGGTAGGGGAAAGTGGGCAGCCTTGGCCTAGTCCCTGATTTTAGTGGGATTGCTTCAAGTTTCTCTCCATTTAGTTTGATGTTGGCTGCTGGTTTGCTGTCTATTTCTTTTATTATGTTTAGGTATGGACCCTGAATTCCTGATCTTTCCAAGTCTTATCATGAATGGGTGTTGGATTTTGTTCAATGTTTTCTCAGCATCTAATGAGATGATCAAGTGCTTTTGGTGTTTGAGTTTGTTTGTTGATATAGTGGAATATGTTGATGAATTTCTGTATATAAAACCATTCCTGCATCACTGGGATGAAGCCTACTTGGTTATGATGAATGATCGTTTTGATGTGTTCTTGGATTCAGTTTGTGAGATTTTTTTTTTTATTATTTTTGCACTGATATTCAAAAGGGAAATTGGTTTGATGTACTCTTTCTTTGTTGCGTCTTTATGTGGTTTAGGTATCAGAATAATTGTGATTTCATAGAATAAATTGGGTGGAGTACCTTCTATTTCTATTTTGTGGAATAGTTTGAGGAGAATTGGAATTAGGTCTTCTTTGAAAGTTTGATAGAACTCTGCATTAAACCCATCTGGTCCTGGGCTTTTTGTTTTGCTTTTGTTTTTGGTTGGGAGACTATTAGTGATGGCTTCCATTTCTTTAGGGGATTTGGGACTGTTTGGGTCAT
This sequence comes from Mus musculus, assembly GCF_000001635.26. Classification (NCBI taxonomy): domain Eukaryota; kingdom Metazoa; phylum Chordata; class Mammalia; order Rodentia; family Muridae; genus Mus; species Mus musculus. The sequence goes on from NC_000067.6 coordinate 28,658,572, forward strand.
TAATCTGATCCTGTGTTAAATTTGGTACCTGGTATCTGTCTAGAAATTTTTCCATTTCATCCAGGTTTTCCAGTTTAGTTGAGTATAGCCTTTTGTAGTAGGATCTGATGATGTTTTGGATTTCATCATGTTCTGTTGTTATGTCTCCGTTTTCATTTCTGATTTTGTTAATTAGGATTCTGTCCCTGTGCCCTCCAGTTAGTCTGGCTAAGGGTTTATCTACCTTGTTGATTTTCTCAAAGAACCTGCTCCTGGTTTGGTTGATTCTTTGAATAGTTCTTTTGTTTCCACTTGGTTGATATCAACCCTGAGTTTGATCATTTCCTGCAAACTACTCCTCTTGGGTGAATTTGCTTCCTTTCCTTCTAGAGCCTTTAGGTGTGCTGACAAGCTGCTAGTGTATGCTCTCTCTAGTTTCCTTTTGGAGGCACTCAGAGCTATGAGTTCTCCTCTTAAGACTACTTTTATTGTGTCCCATAAATTTTGGTATGTTGTGACTTCCTTTTCATAAAATTCTAAAATGTCTTTAATTTCTTTCTTTATTTCTTCCTTGACAAAGGTATCATTGAGTAGAGTGTTGTTCAGATTCCAAATGAATGTTGGCTTTCTAGTATTTATGTTGTTATTGAAGATCAGCCTTAGTCCATGGTGATCAGATAGAATGCATGGGATAATTTCAAGATTTTCGTATCTGTGGAGGCCTGCTTTGTGACCAATTATATGGTCAGTTTTGGAGAAGGTACCAGGAGGTGCTGAGAAGACGTATATCCTTTTGTATTAGGTTAAAATATTCTGTAGATATCTGTTAAATCCTTTTGTTTCATAACTTCTGTTAGTTTCAATGTGTCTCTGTTTAGTTTCTGTTTCCAGGATCTGTCCGTAGATGAGAGTAGGGTGTTAAAGTCTCCCACTATTATTGTGTGAGGTGCAATGTGTGCTTTGAGCTTTACTATAGTTTCGTTAATGAATGTAGATGCCCTTGCATTTGGAGCATAGATATTCTGAACTGAGAGTTCATCTTGGATGATTTTACCTTTGATGAGTATGAAGTGCCCCTCCTTGTCTTTTTTGATAACTTTTGATTGGAAGTTGATTTTATTCGATTGTTCAATTCCATCACCTCTTTGGTTGTGTTTTCCTGTAATTCTTTAAAGACTTCTATCTATTTAACAGTGTTCTCCTGTATTTCTTTAAGTGAGTTATTAATGCCCTTCTTAAAATCCTCTACCATCCTCATGAGATATTATTTTAAATCTGAATCTTGTTTTTTGTGTGGGTTGGGGTATCCAGGACTCTCTGTGGTGGGCGTACTGGGCCCTAATGATGCCGAGTCGTCTTGGTTTCTTTTAGTAAGATTCTTAAGTTTGCCTTTCACCATCTGGTAATCTCTGGTGTTAGATGTTCTAGCTGTCTCTGGCTGGAGTTTGTTCCTTCTGTGATTTTTTTTTTTTTTTTTTTTTTTTTTTTGCCTTTGACAGCACACTAAGGAGTCCAACTCTCTCCTGAGTCCCAGTGGTCAGAGCACTCTTTTCAGGCAAGCTCTCCTCTGGCAGGGAAGGTACCCAGGGGTCTGGGTCTCAGCTCTGCCCCCTGGCTTAGGATGAAGGCCTGAAGGTACCCTGTCTAAGAAGCTCTGTTGCTTCTGCAGCCCATGTGCTGTCCTGCATAGACTGGTCTCAGAGATCCCAAGATCCTGGGTTTGCTAGGGCCTGCTGAGTTAGCACCCAGCATGGCAAGAGGCTAGCGCTGACTGAAATGAACCCCAGATGCTGGTTGTGTGGGTTTCCTTTGTCCCTGTTCCTGCTGGTACAAGCCTCTCTGTTTTTTTTTTTGTTGTTGTTGTTGTTGTTTGTTTGTTTGTTTATTTGTTTTTTGTTTTTTGTTTTTTGTTTTTTTGGAACAGATTTTGCGTTCCACTTACCAGTGATCCCAAGATCCTGGGTGTGCTAGGGCCCACTGAGGTCGTGCCCAAGATTGCTTTTTGTTTTATATAAATTAGTCAAGGTTCTTGAAACAAAGAAATGATAGCCAATATAAGGTAAAGAATTTTATCACACATTTATGGAAGCTTGAGATCCATGATCTACAATAGAAATGGTAGTCACTCACGATAGCCAATGGGATATATTCAATTTCAAGTAAAAAGACTGAAGAATTCTCATGGGCTGATAAAAGAAAGATGGGAAGTTGTAGTGGCTATTCCTGGTTGTCAACTAGACAATATTTGGAATGAACTACAATCCGGAATTGGAAGGCTCACCAGTGACCCTTATCTGGAGGCTTGGAGATCCTTATCTGGATCTTGGTTTGAAGATCTTGAGCCATAGTGGCTATGGATTCCAGAAGATTGAATCTCCGAGTTTAAGGAACACACCTTTAATCTGGGCTACGCCTTTCATCTGGGATTAAAGGTGTGGTGGAACACACCTTTAATCTGGGCTACACCTTCTGCTGGAGACAATATAAGGACATTGGAAGAAGGGAGTCTAGCTCTTGCTCTTGCTCCTTCGCCTGCTTGCTGTGTGAGACTGAGTAACTGCTAGATCCTTGGACTTCCATTCACAGCTGCGACTGAACAATTGTTGGGAATTGAGCTGCCGACTGTAAGTCATCAATAAATTCCTTTATTATCTAGAGACTATCCATAAGTTCTGTGACTCTAGAGAACCCTGACTAATACAGAAGTAGAGAAAGGGAAAGAGAAAGGAGCAAAAGACCGAGAGAAACAGTGAGAAGGAGAAATGAGAGGGAGTTAAGGAGAAGGTAAAGAGGAGAATTTGGGGGAGAGGGGGAAGGTGAATTATCTCTTATTCTCCAGATTTGTGTTTTCTTCTGGCCTTCACAGAGCCAATGAGAGTAACTGGAACTAAGACTGATCATTTTTATTCAGTATGATTTAAGATTTAATGTCATCCAGAACATCCTGCCAGAAATACTAGAAACAACACTTCCTATATATGTCAGGCCAGCCAATGGTCCAATAAGATAACATACAAAATCAATCATCAGAATTCCTTTCTCCCTGCCTAATTTTAACAGATAAAAACAGAAATGAAGTAGAAAACATTGTTGTGATAGTGGGAATGAAATGGGGGAATATTGTCGCTCCATTTGTTGTAACAGTATGCTAATGAAATAATTCTTCCAGATAAAGAGTACAATCAACTTAATTTATAATTATCAGCTCTTGTCCATGTTTTTAAATTTAAGTTCCAACAATGTCAGAGAATGCAGATCTCTGATAATTCTCAAGTTTAGAAATAAAGGCTTCAGGTAAAAGAATCCTTCTACTTATTGAGGGAAAGGTTCCATTTTGTCTATTATAGAAGCGGTAGCTTCATTAAGAATATTGAATGCACTTGAGTGCTAAAGAAAGCATTGTTGTTTGTTGCCTAGAAATATAGGCACATAATGAAACATTTGCATATCTAGAGTATCAGCTGTATCCTCTTGGTGATCAGATGAGTATCCTTAAACCAGAGTTCCCCTCATAAACTACTCTCTATTAGAGGATACTTTCAGATAGTCTTTGGTAGGAATTAAGAAAAAAATAATACCATAATATAACTACATTGCAAGAGAAGGCCATTGTAATTTTATTGTTATAAAGTCATTCCCCTACCATAAACATCTACTTCTTTAGCATTTCATTTCACATGGGAGCCACAAACTGAAATTGTAAACATTACTCTACTTAATCCACGACTGGAGTAAAATTAATAAATATACTTTAAAATATATGTAATCATTTCTATCAATAGCTAATAACTCAATATCACAGCCAAAATATGCTTTGACATAGTATTGCTACCAAGAAAACAGAGTATGTATAAGAATTTTATTCACTTTTTAAGCAGTGACAACATCTGATCTTTGTCTTGCAAACCCTACTCACTGATCATTTCTGTAGCCACCTTAACTGGCAAACTCTACAAGCAAACTCTTGATAATTAAAATGATTACATCATAATACTGTTGTTAGTAATTTGCCTGACCTATTCAAAACAATTTTATACCAAGTAGACACCAAACTCTATTGCTTTACAGGTAAATAACTACAGATAAACAACAGATAAACACCAAACTTTACAGATTAAAAAAAAATCCTATGGCTCCAGCTGTATATATAGCAGATGATGGTCTTGTCACTCATTAATGGGAGGAGAGGACCTTGGCCCTGTGAGGGCTCAACGTACTAGTGTAGGAGAATATGAGGGTAGGGAGCAGGAGTGGGTGGGTGGATGGGGAAACACCCTCATAGAAGCAGGGAGATGGGGAATGGGATAGGGGTTTTCAGGGGGGAACCAGGAAAGGAGATAACATTTGAAGTGTAAATAAAGAAGATATCAACTAAAAAGGAGGGGGAATTATGGTTGGTTTGTTTTTAAAACACTCTGAATCCTGCCTATGACTGTCATTTTCTCTCCTGTACATTTAGAAGTTTTAAGGTTGTTTTCTATGGAATAAGTACATGACTTGAGTAGGTAGGCATGCATCAAGTGTCACCTTATACTTACTCTTAAATGGGTATCTCTAAATAATTATTGGACGAACATGAGAATGTCACCTCCACCTTTGATTTTAAAATAGTAGTCTATCAATCTGTGGATAAGGTAAATTTCATTAACATCTATTCAGGTCAGTGTTTCTGATAGGCTTATTACCTGTGCACATGTCTTCCTGTAGGCACGTTTTAGCCACCTTTTGTTACCTAAAAGGCCTGCATCATCAATAATGCTTGCACAGTGTGCATTTCTCAAAAGTAGTGAGTGCCTCCCTCCAGAGCCAGAGCTAGGTTTGTTTACTAACCAGGAAGATATTTAATCAGGTTGGTTTGTAACCACTTTAAAGGATTAGAGTAGCTTTAGCTCAGGGTTTCTCGCTGTGCTGAAGACGCTAAGCATCCATCTGTTTTATTTTCAATACCCTGTGGGGTTTGTGCAATAGAAACAAGGCAAATATTAACTGTAGGTTGCCTGCTGGATGGTTGGCCAAGTCCTTTTGCTCTGACTTAAGAATCTCATGACTTTGCTGACTGTTAAGGTCCAGATGGTCTGAGGTTGTTTTCGAAGACACAAACACTGACTGACAGGTGATTCCATGACTGTGGAAAGTTACAAACCTGAGATAACTTCTGAGTAGAAACGTTCTCCAGGGTAAACAGGACTACAAGAGCAAGGAATTGCTGAAGAAGGAATTCAGAAAATATGACAGACAGGTCATAAGGACTGTTGGTTCTGCCCTTGCTTTTAGTGCTTTCTTTAGTTAGCTGTGAAAAGTGTTGTTCATTCCTGAAGGGAAATTAAAGTCCTGTGTTTCTATCTATCAATGCTTTTCTTCCTGGGTAACTGTGCTGCCCACTACTGTACAAACAAACTCTGTACAGCAGCAAACTCAAGTCTGTGACAGCCTTAAATACTTGCTCATAACCAGAGTACATTTTTATTCCTCCTAAGATATAAACATCAGTAAAACATTGTAATAAGTGTGAAAAGATGGGCTTTTAAAGGTATTTATTTTCTTACAAACAGTTCTATAACATGAATATTATGTTAACATTTCAAAGTTAACGATACCTGGAATTTCAGATGAAGATTAGGAATGTGTTCATATTTTACTCAATTCAAGCATGGAAAATTTAATGCTAAAAATGTTTCTAAATTTTAACAAAGTATTTAGTTTAATCTGTAAATAGCAAACTGTGTTTTAAAAATGTTAAGACAAAATACAAGTCACAAACTAAATTAGCATATTGATCTTTAACCTTATCTATACAGCTAACTCTATGAACTCACTGAATATTCCTAAAATTATTACTATAGTTATAGTTATAGGACATATCAGGAATATTTCATTATTGAACCAAGACATAGAAATATAAGCTAGAGAAAGTAGCCAAGGAGATAAAGGGATCTGCAACCCTATAGGTGGAACAACATTATGAACTAACCAGTACCCCGGAGCTCTTGACTCTAGCTGCATATATATCAAAAGATGGCCTAGTCGGCCATCACTGGAAAGAGAGGCCCATTGGACTTGCAAACTTTATATGCCCCAGTACAAGGGAACACCAGGGCCAATAAGGGGGAGTGGGTGGGTAGGGGAGTGGGGGTGGGTGGATATGGGGGACTTTTGGTATAGCATTGGAAATGTAAATGAGCTAAATACCTAATTTAAAAAAAAAAGAAATATTAGATATATTAGGTCAGTAATACTTATCTACATGGCTATATTTAAAATATAAATGTTGTAAATATCTGTTCCCAGAAAAGGATAAACCATAAATTTTGGTATAAAAATATAACTTATTTCACATAGAACTAACATAAATAAACCTTTGGTTCACAAAATGACAGTAGTCATAATGAAGAGGAAATACTAAAAAGAATTGGAATAAATTATAATGGAGAATTAAATATATAATAGAAATAAAATATATAAAATATATAAAAGAATAAATATATGAAAATATATAAATATATAAAAGACATAAATATATAATAGCTGTATTTACTTCTTACTATGTGCCATCTGATTCAATATGCAGATGGACATCTTATTAGAAGAGGTAACTAAATTGAAAGAAAAAGTTACTGCATATTAACAAGAACAAACATAATCTGTTGACCTTCACACCAGATTTCTAATACATTTGACTATCATCATATCTCATGTAATGTTCAGGCACACCTGCCCCTGAGGTCCTTGATTTTTATTGTTTGGTAGTTAATGGGACATCCATAGCAAGTTGAAAAATACCTACACTACTAAGCTTTCATTTGATTTTGTTTCTGTATTTGAAGCAAGGTTTTGAACCACAGCTTTGGCTACACTCAAACTCTAGCTCCTCTGAGTCAAGGTCTATCATATATAGCTTTTGGGGTGATTTTTTTAAAAAATGAATATCAAGTGTAATCTGTGTTTATACAGCTGTCTAACTCATATTTTAGATTAACTCTATTTAAAAGCAAGCGCTGTAAAGAAATAAATAGTTTCTTTCTATATAAATAGTACAATAAATAGTTCATGAAACTATAATTTGTTTTATATTTGGGAGCGTAAGGCCATTTTGTGACATTAAATTCACATTTGAAAAGTGATTTAATTTATAATTTGTAAGACACAAATAAATAAACATAAAATGAGAAATTTCTCAAAAAGTGTTCATTGAGTATATAATGGTTTAGTCATTCTTCAAAACCGCTAAACTTTTGAATACTTTCAAATTGTTTGAGATTTCCTTTTTTTAGATTTATTTTTATTTTATTTTATATGTATGAATTCTTGCTTGCATGATTTATGTGCCCCACATATATACTATAGTACAGAAGTTGTAATAATGCATCAAGCTCCCTGGAGATGGTTGAGAGCCTATATGTGGCAGCTGAAAACTGAAATTTGGTCCTCAGTAAGAGTAATAATACCATTAAACACTGAATTATCTTTCAGTTGCTTATTTCTCTCCTCTCTCTCTCTCTCTCACTCTCTCTCTTTCTCTCTCTCTCTCACACACACACACACACACACACACACACACACACACATACACACACACACAGACATACACACAGACACACATCATTCACATACATATATCCAAGAATGGAAAACAGTCTGTTTTATAGAATGTATATCAATATCATTTTATAACAGTCTTAAGTTTATGATTAATAACAAATCTATGCTGAGTTTGGCTTCCCTCAAGCCATAGCTAAATTGCATTTGTCATTTCTCATTTTTATGACCATATTTCAAAACCATCTTAATGAAAATAAAATTGTCTTAGCTCATGTTTCATAAGTTGCTGCATGACTTTTGGGATTTCCCCAAAGAGGAAGAACATCAAAGTCAAATGCTTATGTTGGGATACTCACCTGTTGATGGAGACAAACAGTAGGGGCTGGATGCACTTTTCTAGAGAGTGCTCCAACTGGTCAGTTTCCTTTATATCAGTTCCCTTCAAGTTATTTCCAATACTTCCAGTGACACCATCAAATTATGGATTTATTAGTTCATCTAATGTTGAGATCAGAACCCTCTAATTATCCAAAAGACCCACCTTTGAGTAGTACTTTGTATGAGCTCTTGAGGGCTATTTTATATCTATGCAATAAATGTACAATTAATCCGAACTCCAAATCTGAAATGGTACAAAATTTTAAAAGCTTTAAGTATTGACCCATTGTTTCTACCACAAGTGAAAAATCCTTAGATGACCAAAAGGGATCACAAGTTTAATCAAAATATTGTATGCAATAACTTCAATTATATGGGATATGGAATATGGGAAATAAATTAGTTTTCTGTTAAAGCTTGAGTCTCATCCTTAAGATTACACATTATGTGTATGCAAACATTATAATCTTTGGAACACGAGCACAGGTCTTCAAATTAAGATGACTCACCTAAAAATAGAAAATGACTATTTTATCAGAACTTCCAGTTTTACCATGGACTATTCTTTGCTTGGCATCTAGGCAAAAAAACTTAGATAATAATTTTCCACCACTATGTTTAGGTATAAATGATACTGTAACTTCTTCATCTTTTGTTTCTTAGTAATATTTAGGAAGAGCTGAGGGATATTTCAGTACACTACAATTGCAAAAACAAGGGGGAAATTATTGTCACTTAAAAATATTGTTCATAATAGTGAAAAGAAATCAAGAAACAAAACAAAAGTAAACATACAAAAATCCCAAAGCTAGAATCAGTCTATATATTAATGCTAAATTTTTACCAGCATTTTGCATCTGTTCACTAAATGTGAAAGTCATTTGAAATGAAAAAGCTATTTTTCTTTAGATGATGCAAACCAACATTTTCGTCAGTTTAAAAGAGGAAAAAAATACATCTATATTTTCATATAAAAAAGGTTACTCTTAGAGGTGATTTTAAAATACTCATTTGAGCCAATCTATCATAGTTTCAGTGATGTCGACTGGAGTAAAGTGACATGCCATCTAGACTAGACTCCTAAAGGCTGAAACCAAGAAGTGTTCCCAAAGGGTAACAAGATTGTTTAGTAAATGAAAATTTCAAATGACATTGACCAACTGGGTTAATTGATGTAGGGAATTTGGGACACTTTGTGAGTCATTTTTGTAGAGAGGTGTTAATGTTCCTTTTGCCCCTCTCTTTAGCAGACTTCATTACCCATCACATGAAAGTCAGTCTTCTGAATGCTACTTCTTTTTTTTTTTTTTTTTTTTTTTTTTTTTTTTTTTTTATTAGGTATTTAGCTCATTTACATTTCCAATGCTATACCAAAAGTCCCCCTTACCCACCCACCCCCACTCCCCTACCCTCCCACTCCCCCCCTTTGGCCCTGGCGTTCCCCTGTACCAGGGCACACAAAGTCTGCGTGTCCAATGGGCCTCTCTTTCCAGTGATGGCCGACTAGGCCATCTTTTGATACATATGCAGCTAGAGTCAAGAGCTCAGGGGTACTGGTTAGTTCATAATGTTGTTCCACCTATAGGGTTGAAGATCCCTTTAGCTCCTTGGGTACTTTCTCTAGCTCCTCCATTGGGAGCCCTGTGATCCATCCATTAGCTGACTGTGAGCATCCACTTCTGTGTTTGCTAGGCCCCGGCATAGTCTCACAAGAGACAGCTACATCTGGGTCCTTTCAGTAAAATCTTGCTAGTGTATGCAATGGTGTCAGCATTTGGAAGCTGATTATGGGGTGGATCCCTGGATATGGCAGTCTCTACATGGTCCATCCTTTCATCTCAGCTCCACCTCACACCAGTGAGAATGGCTAAGATCAAAAATTCAGGTGACAGCAGATGCTGGCGAGGATGTGGAGAAAGAGGAACACTCCTCCATTGTTGGTGGGATTGCAGGCTTGTACAACCACTCTGGAAATCAGTCTGGCGGTTCCTCAGAAAATTGGACATAGTACTACCGGAGGATCCAGCAATACCTCTCCTGGGCATATATCCAGAAGAAGCCCCAACTGGTAAGAAGGACACATGCTCCACTATGTTCATAGCAGCCTTATTTATAATAGCCAGAAACTGGAAAGAACCCAGATGCCCCTCAACAGAGGAATGGATACAGAAAATGTGGTACATCTACACAATGGAGTACTACTCAGCTATTAAAAAGAATGAATTTATGAAATTCCTAGCCAAATGGATGGACCTGGAGAGCATCATCCTGAGTGAGGTAACACAATCACAAAGGAACTCACACAATATGTACTCACTGATAAGTGGATACTAGCCCAAAACCTAGGATACCCACGATATAAGATACAATTTCCTAAACACATGAAACTCAAGAAAAATGAAGACTGAAGTGTGGACACTATGCCCCTCCTTAGAAGTGGGAACAAAACACCCATGGAAGGAGTTACAGAAACAAAGTATGGAGCTGAGATGAATGCTACTTCTTGGCCCAAAGCTCATATCAGATAAATTAGAACGAAGACTGGTCTGGATATACAGAAATAGGATAAAGGATTACTGCACTTCTCAAAAAGAAAGAATGCTCAAAAATATCGCAGGGGATGCTTGTTGCCTTTGATATCTCTTTGGTGACCTCTGAATTCTGGTAGCAAAAAATTTCAAGTATCATAAAATTTTGGTTTTCTTCTGCTCCAGGTTCTGTCTCCTATAAATTCTTCATTTCTGCTAAGCATGCTTACACCTCTGCTCAGCTGTTCAAATCACACAAGAGGAATTCACTGCTGTGGGCCTAGGACTCCAGTACCCACTGGTCACCAGGTGTAGCTGATCGTGCTTCTAGATAAATTTCAAATATCGTTTACTTGATCTCTCTGTACCCTAGGAAATATGTTTTTGCGGTCTTTGCCTTAACATGTCGTAACAGTCAGATTATACAGGGGAATAATTTTACCTTCAAACTTGTTTGCATTTATGCATCTATCCTTCTTCCTTTACCTGCATAAGTCTTATGTCACCAAACATATGTTCCTGTGAGAACATCTGAAAACCTCCAGTTACTGTATTTCTCTTAGAATCCCAGTGGAATATACACTAATACTAATAGATATTAATTTAGAATGTAATTTTCTGTTTATCAGTTTACACATTTCCTTTTAGCCCATCGAGTATACATGGAGGTAAGATTATCTACCCTGCATCACAAATGTACCCTTGATACATGTAATGTACCTGTCTAATACCTGAGCAACAGTGATTTTATTTCTTCCTTTGACGTTTTATACTATGTGATTACATCAAAATGTACACATCTCTAAATGTAATTAGGAATATTGGATTAAATATTATGCTTAAGCTTATATCTCTTTTAACTAGATATATAATAAATTCAATGCCCAATTACTCTATTATTAGTTATCTTCTCAGAGTATTAATTTAATTAATTTGAGACTATGCCGGGGCCTAGCAAACACAGAAGTGGATGCTCACAGTCAGCTAATGGATGGATCACAGGGCTCCCAATGGAGGAGCTAGAGAAAGTACCCAAGGAGCTAAAGGGATCTTCAACCCTATAGGTGGAACAACATTATGAACTAACCAGTACCCCTGAGCTCTTGACTCTAGCTGCATATGTATCAAAAGATGGCCTAGTCGGCCATCACTGGAAAGAGAGGCCCATTGGACACGCAGACTTTGTGTGCCCCGGTACAGGGGAACGCCAGGGCCAAAGGGGGGGAGTGGGTGGGTAGGGGAGTGGGGGTGGGTGGGTAAGGGGGACTTTTGGTATAGCATTGGAAATGTAAATGAGCTAAATACCTAATAAAAAATGGAAAAAAAAAAAAAGAAAGTTTCTAATAAGTATTAATTTATACGACTTCAAAGCATTTTTATTCACATGACACAATTTCTTGTACCTATATGTAGATTATCTGATCATCATATATCTTAATGATCCCTCATAGGTTTATTGAAAATATCAATGTATGAAATGTGAAAATAGATATTTTTCTCTGTCAAATATTGGCACAAATTCTTCTTAAACTCTGTATTTGATAGTTCATGCTAGAAATGTAAATAAAGCAAGAGAGTTGTATTTCTCTATTGTAAAGTGAAACATGTGAGAGAATATTTCTTACCTTCAAATCTCATATCCTTTAAAATGTGACTTTCTAGTGTTTTAACAATAAATGTGCAATAAAACATATTGCTGTGACCATCTGGAAAGGTATTTAGAAAAGAAATGAAGAAATGAGTGAGCATATTTATAAGGATTCAAGACAAATGAAACAAATAGGAACGGAAAATATCACTGAATACATACAGGGAGAAATGGAGAAAGCCGGATGTTAGGAGTACCTGCAAAACACACAGGGCGTAAATATCAGGAAATTTTAAAGATGAACTGAATCAGAGGCTTCTCGATGTGTGCTCACATGCCACCTGTGTCTGGGTATATATGTGATAGCAAAGGAGAACACAGCTTTTCCAAAGGAAGCGTATTGAAAACTCTCAACAAATGAAAGTAATTATTTTACTTTGAAATGAATATTAAAATTTGATTAATGAAGAAGGCCAAACAATTTTCTTCTTAAATGTCTTGGTTCTTAATATGTTGTGTCATTATATTATCTGTAAATTTTAGGAGAAAATGTGGAACTTTGGGTTGCTAATAACCTTGGAATGGGTTCTTCTGTAGCTGTGGCTGAGCTAGTTTAGTGATTTAACTTGATTGAACACATTTGTCCCGTATAGACAGAAGAAGTGCACAGGCTTGAAGTCATCATGGCTGACAGTCCTGAGACAGAAAAGATGCTGGGATTTCTATTGTGGAAAATGTGCTGTACACAGAAGTAGCTTTCAAAGTACTTCAATGAAAGGAAACTTCCCAGTCAAATTCAGGCAGTCTATTCTTCTCAGAGCAACCAGACAAAATTAAGGTCATGATCTACAGCATCAGTCTGTGTCTGGTGTGATTGGAGCCAGCTCGATCTGCCATGGAGAATGGCCCCTCACTTGCTGATTTTGAAGACAAGAATAAAAGATGGCAGTTCAAGGATCTTTACTTCTATAGGTGACTTTCTTTCCTAGTAAAAGTGTCTTTCAGAAAAATTCACACTTTACTATGACATATCATTGAATGCAGTCATTCTTAGAGGAGAAAATGAACTTCCTTTTTCAGTTCTACCCACCTCCAGATGGGAAGAACATTCTTCAGCCACATCATCAATACCTACCACCCCCTCCCAATACCTTCTCAATAATCTTTCCCTCGTATTTTCAATCTATTAACCATTTCTTTTTCCTTAATTTCCAACATTTTATATTTCATAAGATCAGCATGCTCTACTTTCATTATTTTTATTAAACGTATTTATTCTTTTTACAAACCAATATCTTCTCCCACAAGTCCTACCCTCATTCCTCTTATCCCTTCTCTTTTGAGAAGGGGGAGCTTCCTCAGTGGGTGTTAAGCCCTGACCTGAACATTGAATCACTGAGGGAGTAGGCACTTCCTCTCCCACTGAGGCCAGTCAAGGATGTCCATTTAGGGGTGTGGCATTTACAGGCTTGCCAGCAGGCAGGCAACAGAGTCAGAGGCAGCACCTGCTCCAGTTTTTTGAGGGACCTGAACATTTAACTTTGATAATAAGAAGTTTTCAAGTTCTCAGCCATGGTCTGTCTCTAACACAGCAATATTATTATTCTAACATCTGCTCCTAATAGCCACATATTTACATATGTTTTAATGTAGGCTTTGTTTCCTCAGCCATAAAACACAGCATTGTGACCTGAAACTAAAGTAGCAAATGTTAGAAATAATCTATGTTTACAGTCAAGGGTCAATATGATATACACCAAAAGATTTAATTCAATTTTCATGCATTGTCTAGTAATTTGCACCTAGAAGATGTATCTAAAAGTTTCATGTGTTGTAGTGGGTAGTTTGTTGCTACTCCATTTTGAACTCCCAGTGGATAGCACTTGTGAACCCGACCAGTACACACACACACACACACACACACACACACACACTCACACTCACACTCACACTCACACTCACACTAGCTTATTTTTTTAAATGCCTTGTCCAACTCAAAGGCTGGACACTCCTAAACTTTTCCCTCATACTCCATGCCCAGTTAAGGAAGTGACCAATGGCCACTTACCTGAAATCTCACATTGGCTGGTTGGCTTTATCTCTGCTGCTCCTGCATCCCATCCTTCTTCCCTGAGTCTTGGTGATTCTGTATATCTTCACTGCTGTGTCCTATCCCATGTAAGTCTAACAGTCCTGCCCCCATCTACCTTTGCCTAACCATCAGCCACTGGCATCTTTATTGATTGATCAAAAACCAATTGGGGACAAGGACCTTTAGCATTTGGGCACACAGATTCAGGCGAGTTTGAATCAAAACATTAGAACCAATTTCTAACATTGTGTGTTAGAAAAATAACATTATACTAATCATAAAACCATAATTTGATTATCATCTAAATTCCATAGGATTTTACTTATGTCTTGGTCGTCTTGGTCACTAATACTAATCTGGAACTCAGTATACTTTATGACATAGGCAGAAATGTTTGCTGAGCAACCTGTAAACTGTTTTACTGATATTCAATGTTGAAGTTATATATATATATTTTTTTCTATTTATAGAGCTTTTCTTGTGTTACTCAACATTGCTCCAGCTTTGAGGTTTCTTTGAAATTTTGTGTTCACTATCTACTAGGTAAATAATCCACTCTTAATAACCACAGGTAGATTCTACAGTGAGGAGGCTGCTGTATTCATCCATCTGCTGTCGTATTACCCTGAATGTTGAATAACTCATCATTTAATTTTGTGCATATGTGTGTGTGTCTGTGTGTGTGTGTGTGTGTGTGTGTGTGTAACATTATTCTTGGAGAGATATAAACAAATAACTAATCACCCAAGTTAGGAAACCAATAACAATCAAATTAAGGATACTACCTATGACCAAGTTAGTGAACCAATAAATTCTAGTGGGGTTACTTACATAACTATGAGTGATGGATTATTTACAGGAAAAATAATGGATCAATGACAGCTACATCACTGAAAGTTCAGCCTTTCAGCAGTGAGAATTCAAAAGATGCTGGAAATGTGAATCATATTACAGAATATGCATGTTAAGGGTGTTTATTTTTTTCCCCAGCAACTCAGTTAGTCTGAGCACCTACAAGGATGCCTAGCTAGTCTCTGCTTCTTTTAGGTGACTCAGCTGGTCTCTTCTTCTTCCTGTTAGTTCAGCTTCTCCAATAGACTTCCAAGCAGCTTGGCCAATATGAGACTCACTCTTTGTAGTGTTTACTGCTAATCTACAATTGAAGAACAAGGAGTTAATGAATCTCAATCTTTTCAGATATTTCTGTATATCTCTGCGTTGCTCATGGCCTGAGCTTAAGTAGCTTCCTTGCAGAATAAAATGTTTCATCTCCCTTTAGAACATTCTCTACCTTGCATCAGGATTCCTCAAAGATGAAATGGTTTGTCTCAGAGGCAAATGCTATACAACAGTATGTGCAGGTGCTCTTTGAGTCCAGAAGATATCAGAGATAACCTGGAACTGGAGCTACTGTCAAACTCCAGTCCCTTGTATGAGCAGTACACAACCTTAGCTGCTGAATATCTGTCCAACCTTGTCATCCATGCAGTTGTAGCTCTTGTTGACTATGCATCCCTTAGAGATTCAGATCCTAGCTGATCATCTATCTTACTTCCATTTTTATGGTGCAGTGAGAAGAATAAACATGTTATTCATGAAAAAGGTGTTTAAAGGTAAGATAAATTAGATTGTTTATCTAGAAGCTGGTGAACATGAAGTTTCAAAGAAACCTTAGCACAGGAGGTGTTTAGGATAATACAAGAGAAGGTCAACTTAAGAGAAGAATTGCATAACTTCAAAATCAAAAGACAGTAAAACAAAAATTCATTGTGCCTAGCAGTCATTTCTGCTCATGTCATGCATGATGTTGGGTTACAGAGTAATATTAATAAACAAAACATAAATAAATAATTCAGTGAGTATTATTTATTTAGTGATCATGCTATAAAATACAGCTTAGTATTAAGATATTAATTGTGCTCTTGAGTATTATCCTTTGTTTTTGTTTTTTGGGAGGATTTTTGTTTTTTGTTTTTTTTTTTTTTTTTTTATTTTTTTTTAGAACAGAGCTATTCCCCTATGAAATATCTTGAAATGTTCTTAGAATCTTCTTTTATGCTAGTTGGTAATATATATGCAATTAACAATGTGAATGTATGTAAATTACTTTCTAGACATTGCTTATTTGGTGATTATGTAGTTGAAATAACTCTAAAAGCATTGTCTTCTTGGAGTTAAGTTATGCCAAGTAATATGGACCAAGTATTAGAATAGCAGCAGTGCCATTTCAACATCATTCCAACTTTTCATTCATTCAACATCTAATTATAAAGGACTCACACTTTGCCCAGCATGCAATGTATTAGTTCCTAGGATACAATGCTAGACAAAACAAATTATTCCTACCTTCTTAGAACTTTTGTATCAAAGACAGAAACACAAAGAAATGTGCTATGACTTATCATATCATATGACCTGTAAAGAAAAAGGATGAACAAATTCAATTAACTTTTGGGGTTTGTTAATGATAGGGTCAATTATAGGAATCATAGCTTAAACTGAAATGAGAATAAAGTGGTCATTTGAGAATATCTTCCCTTATATACCCATAACAACTTTCCTTCAAGTACATGTGCTATTATTAAAAATGTGACATATTTATTTAGTGCTACCTGTATGTTCTTCTGTATAGAAGAATAGAATAGAGCATGGTAGCCATTTTGCAAGAAGCAGTACAGAGAATAAACATGTTATGTTGAAGAGGTCAGCTCTGGAACTTTGGAAAATTCCACCAGACCCCTCCCCTCCTGGAAGAGAAAGGTCATAGAGCACATAGGCACCCCTCCCCTCCAGAAGGGAGGGGCTAATTACATTCCTCAGACTATAGTGGGGACCAACCTCTGACCTCCTGCAGATAAGGAAAGCTCTGAACATGGTAGACACATTCCTCAGTGAAGACAGATCATTACCCCGCCTGCCCCCTCCCCCACCTCCACCCAGCAGACAAGGAAAGCCCTTGCTACCTCATTCTCTAAGGACTAATCAGTTTAAAAGTCACACTGTTCTGCCAAACACATTGTGCCTAGTGGCTGTTGCTCTATTTTACCCCAGAAAGCTGTATAAAATCTGGCCTAACAGGCTGCCCCAATTTGCTGCCTCCCCTTAGGGAGCAGGATGACCCCAGTGCACTGGAACAATAAATTCTTCTTGCTTTTGGATCAAACCATGGCTCCCTGTTGTTCACTTAGGGGTCCCTGGTAAGCTAAGGCTCTACAGAGTCTTAAAATGCAGGGAAAAGATTAGTGGTAAGTTGATAGTATGATCAATACAAGAACAATGGGAAGAGGAAAAGCTCATACCTGAAGTTTAATGGTCCTGGTGGTTAATTCCTTTCAGAAAGTTTAAATATTTTAAATCCCCCTTACTTGCCTTTGATATTGGGTAGTTTTGAGCAGAGTCAAGGAAAACTATTATTTGTGTGTGTGTGTGTGTGTGTGTGTGTGTGTTTGTGTGTTTTACAGGTCTCATGAGGAAGGTTTATTAAAGGGCACAGTACAGAGGCAGCCTCTGGAAGACAGGGGAGCATGAGCAAAGGGACATATAACAGGAGTGACAATGTTGTCTTTTGGGCAACTAAAGATGAGGTGTGTTGTGGGTAGGTCTCTCGAAAGCTGGTTATAAAGATGCTTGATTGTCCCAGAATCACTTTCAGTATTCCATGGATGTGCCTAATTGCTAGCGTTACTGGTTCTGTTGAGAAACAAGCAAGTTTAGGAAGTAAGGATGGTAAAGCTGTAGCAAAGTCTGCAAACCTTGTTCTACTGAGATTGCAAAAAGGTTTATCTCACAATAGGGTGGGGGAAGGCACTTGGGGTCTAGCTTCGGGACCACCTAAAATTTGATGTAAAATATTGCCCCATTGGTTAATGAGAGTTCAAAACACATTTCTCCATCATCCTGGAGATTGATCCCTTTGGCACTGTGTGTTTACTTGATATTTCCAGTTTACTTCAATTTAGGAATTGCTTTATTGGGGATTATTTAGATTCATTTTTATTATATAATAGTAAAAATATTAAAATTATTGAAAAATATATATTAGAACATTACATGTCTTATACATATATGCTATTGAAAGATTTCTACATTTTGCTGGTGTCTTAGTCAGGGTTTCCATTCCTGCACAAACATCATGACCAAGAAGGAAGTTGGGAAGGAAAGGGTTTATTCAGCTTACACTTCCATACTACTGTTCATCACTGAAGGAAGTCAGGACTAGAACTCAAGCAGGTCAGGAAGCAGGAGCTGATGCAGAGGCCATGAAAGGATGTTCCTTACTGGCTGGCTTCTCCTGGCTTGCTCAGCCTGCTCTCTTATAGAACTCAAGACTACCAGCCCAGAGATGGTCCCAACCACAAGGGGCCTTTCCCCCTTGATCACTAATTGAGAAAATGCCTTACAGTTGAATCTCATGGAGGCATTTCCTCAACTGAAGCTCCTTTCTCTGTGATAACTCCAGCTGTGTCAAGTTGACACAAAACTAGCCAATACAGCTGGAAATGGTAATTAGTTTATTTTTAAAATGATTAATATACTATATATAAATGATGCACAAATAATAGTAGTTCCCATATTCAATTCTATCCTATTTTCTTTTACTTACAACAAATGTCGATGATGATGATGATAATGATGATGATGAAGATGAACTGCTTGCACAACCTTGATCAAACTTGAGACATTGTGAGTGTATTGTGAAACCTTTTCATGTGTAGTTTTTAGCTAGATTAGTAATCTGGAACTTAGTTTTAGGGAGGTATTAGAGTTGCTTATTGAAAGTGTCAGAGAACAAACAAGTAATAATTAAGTTTCAGAACTGTGAATAACTTGTAGTAAAGTGATTCTCTGTCTTTATATTAAATTCTGTCAGGCACATTTTTAAGTTTTATATATTGCTTACCTACATTTTCTCATCTTTTTACAATGACCATATGGATTAGATATTAAACTTTTATTATCTCCATCTTGTGATGTCAGTAAAAAATGGAAATCCTTTTAATTTCTTGTTTTCCTATATCTACCAAACCACCTATTGCTACAAATAGGCATATAAAAAGTGTGTGGTTAATTCTCTTTCACTTAATATGTGTAATTTGCATAATTAACTGTGGCTTAAAACACATAATAATTGCTTCATCATTTCCTTTATACCATTGTCTCTGAGAGCACCCGCTGATCTTAACAAGCCTCAGGAATCATGGCAGTGTGCCCTCAGTGCTGATCAGCATCACCCAGTCCATTACAGGGCTATTATCTTTACAGCATAAATAATGCTGCTCACACACAGAAGAGTCTTGCATAGAATACTAATCGTCCTACTTAGAAAACCTGTAGGGCAACAGTGACCCAGGGCACTGCCCAGGTGTCTATTTCCAGTTTGAAAATGGATGAGAGAACAGTTTTCAAATAAATTCCTCACTTTTATGACTTAGTCAATAGAGACAACTGTGTATCCAAATCAATTTGTTTTTCTTATTTTAGCCTAATCCAAATAAGTGTGTTTTTTAATCTCACATATGCATGTGAGATAGTTAACATTTTACACAGGAAAATAACTTCAAGATTCATAAGTTAGAATATAACTGTATTGTATTTTTATAGATAGACATATGCACACTTGGAGAATGCAGAAAACCTTAAAAATAACATTTATGACTCTGACCCATAATTTTTCCTGTCTGAAAAAAACAGCAGGGATGTAAATGGAGAGGAACCTGAGGAATAGAAGGTCCAGAGATAGGCCCAACATGGGTTTCAACTCAAGGGGAGGTCCCAAGACCTGACACTATTACTGAGGTTATGAAGCACTCAAAAAAAGGAACCTATCATGACTGCCTTCCAAGAGACGCAGAGCAGCTAAAAGAGTAAGATGCAGGTGTTTGTACCCAGTCACTGGACAGAAGCAGCTGATTCTTACTGTTGAGATAAGGAAGGCTGAAAGAAACTGAGGAGACAGGCAATCCTGTAGGAGATTCAGCAATCTTAATTAAGCAGGACCCTCAAGATCTCTCAAACACTGTACCACCAAGCAGGCAGAATATACTAGCTGATATGAGATCCCAAACACACATACAGTAGAGGACTTACAGGTCTGTGTTCATTCAGAGATGATGCACGTAACCATCAAGTGACTGGAGGCCCCAGGGAGTTTACAGGTGAGGTGAGGTGGGGATAGAGACATTCACATGGAGAAGGGGGTGGGGTTGGGGTGGGGAGGAGGTATGGGAATGGAACAGTTGGAGGGTCCATGGGAGGAATAAAATATGAAGTGTAAAAATATAAATAAATATAAAATTAAAAATGAAAAAGTAAAATAAAAAAGAATAACATTCATAAGAAAACTCTTGTTGTGCTGTGTTTAGGTGCTAAAGTATGTTCTAACTGATTTACAGACACAAACAAGCTCACAGCTTTCTGTAGACACTGGAGACAGACAGAGATCATTAGCCTTTCTCACGGGCAAGGAAATGAAGAACTGGGAACTTACTGCAGCTTTGTCTCATAAGACTGATACATCGGACTCTTGGGTTGGTAATATAAATTATTATACCACAAAGATAGGCTTTTTTTCTTTTGCCTATATCCATGAACTTTCTATTTCTGGAAAATAGGATATTACTGGCATTGAAGACACTCTGTCTCTACTCTCCCCAATTTACCAACACAAGTAATCATCAATATATCAATTAAGTTATCACTTAAAAATTATAATCTTGATCTTTGGAAAAACATGATAAACCTTTGTGCATAAACCCAGTTAGACACATATGAAGATATGCGTGTGTATATTTATTTTAACTTTAAAATGTATCTTTCTGCAATGATATAAACTCTACAAGGAGAATCATCTTCTTCCCTTCACATCACTGTGGTGGGCCTCGTGCTCTAAGCATATTATCTACAGAGTACCAAGGTTATTATCTCACATACAGTAGCCGTGGTGAATGTGTGCATCCTCTGCAAGGAGTTTCACAGAGGTATTGGGCAGATGCTATTCTTAGCTCAGTTATCTTTCTCAGATAATTGGAAAAGCATAGCTATCCTTGGCTACATCGTTTACGTTC
This sequence comes from Mus musculus, assembly GCF_000001635.26. NCBI lineage: Eukaryota > Metazoa > Chordata > Mammalia > Rodentia > Muridae > Mus > Mus musculus. Next base: position 28,679,740 of record NC_000067.6, read on the forward strand.
TCCTGTACTTGCTATTTCAGGGAGCAGGGGGAAAACACAAAACTTGAAAGTAAAGCCCTGAGGTTAAAACTCATAAAAATAAGCAAGCAACAAATAACAGTCGTCTTCTACTTGTCCCTTTGGCATTGGCTTCTATAAACAGTTTTTATACGTTTGCAAAGAGCATCTCTCACTTAGAGCAACCACATAGCAAACTGTAAATATTTCTACCATCCCCTTTTAAACACAGCCACGGATTATTACTGAATCTGGATGCAAAAAGAGAGTTTGTTGATGAAGTTACTTCAGGTCAGCCAGGCAAACATTTGTCATCTTGAGACATTCTAGTCAATCTTAACTTGGCTGCCTGATGACTGATGAAGGCCCAAACTTTTATCCTAAAATGGCATCGTGAGTACAACAAGCATTAAGTAACTAATTCTTGGAAAAATAACAACCATGAATTTGTTGAATGTTTATTATTTTTTCCATTGTTATCATGGCAAATTCTTTTAATTTTTAATGAAAATGTATTCTTTTCTCATACAATACATCCCAACAATTTTTTTTCTCATTCCACTCCACCCAGCTCCCCAGCTCCCCCTCCCCACCTTCCATCTCCTACAGATCCAGTCCCATTCTAGTTTTTATTTAAAAACGAATAAGCCTCCAAGAGATGATAGCAAGCAAACCAGGATCAAAACAATTTACAATAAGATGAGAAAAATGCTCTCATATCGAGGCTGGACAAAATAACCCAATAGGAGAAAAATGATAACAAGGACAGATTCTGAAGGATCAGAGACACACCCTCTCTCACTGTTAGGAGTCGCACAAGTACACCAAGTGAACAGCCAAAATGTCCACAGACAACTAAGTGCAGAACCGTGCAGGACTGGTGTTTGCCACTTCAGTCTCTTTAGTCCTCATAGACCTTGCTCAGTTGAACCTGTGTTCCATCTTTTCCTGGTGTCCGCCTTCCCCTCAGATTTTCTTTCATCCTCCTCTTCTGTGAGGTTCCTGATCTCATAGAGGAGATATCCAATTTAAACTCTCTCTAATATAATGTCTGGCTGTGGGTCCCTTTATTGAAACCCATCTGCTTCCAGAGGAACCCAGTCTGATAACAGCTAGGCAAGTTACCAATCTATAGTACAGTAGAATAGCATTAAATGAAGAAAATGTCTAATTAAAAATGCAAATCAAAAAATAAAAGAATCCAGGCAATATAAGACCCATCTGGCCTCAACTTCAATTTAAACCAAACATTCTTTGGCCATTGCAACAAGTTCTCTGCTCCCATCATCTCTTTGCCATCTTGCAGGCAGGACAGATTGTAAGTCAAAGGGTTTGTGGCTGAGCTGGTATCCAGATTTCTCTTTCTGTAGTCTATAGAACCAGCATGAAAGTGACTAGCACAGCATGTAGGGGTGAAAGATGCAAGCAGGCACCAGCTCACCCTCCCTATAGTCACTGAACGGTATGAAATGTTGTTCTCAGAAACCTGAGTTCTGAGAATTCTCAGTTTTCAGAGAGCAACCTTCTGTTCTACTATCAGTCTAGGTGTTTAAGGATCTCCACTGAACCATCTTGGTTAACAACTCAACCAAATGCAACCCAGTTCCATCACTATAGACCTTGCCTGGCTACAACAGGTGGCCAGTTGAAACTCCATGTCTTCCAATACTAGGAATCTTCACTGGGATCACCTTTAAGAGTCTAGGAAGATTCCACTGTAGGATGTTTCCACATCATCTCTTTAATGCTCCCAAGTTCTGTCTCTCTGCCCTCTTTCCTAGTATACCCTTGCATCTAATCTTCACACTCTAGTTCCATTGGCCCCTGGCCACCCGCAAAATTTATTCTATTCCTACTTCCTGGGAAGATCCATGTGTCCTCCCAGAACCCTCCTCTTACCTAAACTCTGAGTCTGTGGATTGTACTTTATCATTTATTTATCAGCTAATATCTACTCATAAATAAATATATACCTCATTTTTCTTTTTGGGTTTGGGTTACCTCACTCAGGATGATTTTTTCTAGTTTTATTCATTATTGTGCCAATTTCATGATGTCGTATTTTGTAACAGCTATATAATGCTACATTGTGCAAATTCACCACATTTTCTGCCATTTAATGAAAATGTTGCAAATTGATATTGGGTAATGGTAGGTGTTTTTATATTTTTAAGTATAAATATACTTTCTTTTATTTTAAACAAGCAAATTAAGTTTTTTCTTTTATTATTAATTTGGTGGTTATTTAGAAGTCTCATGTCTCTACGTACCAGCAGAGAATGTCTATTAAAGCTGCCTGTTGATTTAGAAGTGGATGCTCACAGTCAGCTATTGGATGGATCACAGGGTCCCCCAATAGAGGAGCTAGAGAAAGTACCCAAGGAGCTGAAGGGTTCTGCAACCCTATAGGAGGAACAAGAATATGAACTAACCAGTTCCCCAGAGCTCTTGACTCTAGCTGCATATGTATCAAAAGATGGCCTAGTCGGCCATCACTGGAAAGAGAGGCCCATTGGACATGCAAACTTTATATGTTCCAGTACAGGGGAAAGACGGGGCCAAAAAGTGGGAGTGGGTGGGTAGGGGAGTGGGGGGCAGGGTATGGGGGAATTTTGGGAGATCATTGGAAATGTAAATGAGGAAAATACCTAATTAAAACATATATATATATATGGAAGGCTATGTTGTTTATTAGTTTCTCCTTCATAGAAAACATAAGTAATAAATTAGCCTGTTCAGTGAATATCTGTATTGATAATAAAAGATGGAGTTTTGAATAGCACTTGAGAAACCCTAGCTACCTTATTAATAAAGAATTTGTTTCATTTGGAGAAAGAAGAAATGAACAGAGGAAAGACAATGAGTTCTGTCATTCACATTTTTTGTTTTATTTTTTGTTTTGTTTTGTTTCTTTTTTTCCTGTGAGCCTTCATCATTGTGAAATGAAAACTAACCTATTTCAGAATGCATGATACTTCAATCTTCTGCCTCATTTCTGGGTATGGTATAGAATTTTGAAAAATGGTATGTCTATATACATGATTCCAACATCTAAAGATGTGTTCATTGAGGACTATATATTTTGGGGTTTCTTCTACCTACTTTAATTTCTGTTCTAACTTAACAAGCATATTGATATTTCCATGCCTCCTTATTAAATGTCCATTTCTAATTGACATTTCCTTCTTTGAAGGGGATACTCTAGCCTTCAGCATTATATGTGTCTAAGCAAGTAACTATCACGTCAAACCACACTGGATTAAAGAATAAATGGGACTGTATGGCATCAAATCAAACTTATGGCCCCACATAGGTTTCAGAGGTAGCTAATGCATGGCTTTGTAAAAGCCAGTACAGGAGCTCAGACTTCCCCTTCAGCCATCAACATTAGCTGGATTCCTAGGCTTGTTTTCTTTCCAGGTAAGGTAGACTTACCCTCAGCTTACTGAATGTTCTCGAGACTACAGTACTGTGTGTGAGACAAAGGGTCCTTGAGCCATCCACCAAGCTACAAAATCAAGTTTTTTGTTACCATTTACTTATAAATATCCAGCTCATATGAAGTCCATGGTTCCTGCACAGTCTTACTGTGGATCATAATTTCCTATGCTTTAATTGAGTGTGATGTACAAAGACTCATGCCGGAACTCTAACATGAATTAGCTTTCTCTCTGACTAGTGCTTATATGTGGTCAATGGAGGAATAAATGAAGACTTGCTAATCTCAGATGAAGTAAGGGTATTCATGCAGATATGATGTCAATCAAACAAAATCAACCAACTTATATAAGCTTTTATGTCATCATCACTTCTCAAATCTCTTAGTAGTATCCATCCCCAATAAATATTAAAGTTAATGATAAAAGTGTACTCTGCTATATATCCAGAAGCCAATAGTATTTCTCGATGTACAATTAATGTGTGTTTGTTAAATTAACTAAACTATTATTTAGGTAGCTATCGGACCAAATAAGTGCTGAAAGAAGAAAGCAAAATATGTTGAATGATTTTTCTTTTGCCTTAAGATACTTGTAAGTTTGCCTTTATGCACATTAAAATGTCTATTAAAGACTCGGTATATATATATATATATATATATGTATATATTATTTTAGAAAGTCTTTTAAAATTAGTTTCTTCATTCAGGATAGCTTCACATAGACAATGTTGTATGGTTATATAGATATCCAATAACTACCTCCAACTCCCTCACAGGCCCCCAATATATCCATCTCCCAGCTCCATGTCCTTATGGGTTTTTTTTCTTTTTCTTTTTTAAATCACTTTCCAGCTTTTGCTACCCATATGTGCATAGTTATGGGGTCATCTACTATAGCATAAGAATCTTACCAGCAATTGACTAGAAAGCAAAACAAACAAAATCAAACCAAAAACAAAAAAATTCTTTTCTAGAAACTCTCAATTGCCAGCAATGCCACAGCAGGGTGAGGCATGAAGGTGATATAACCTACCTATCTTAGGGTTTGGTTTGGTTTGATCTTAGGATCTTCTGTATTTACAGTGATGGTATCCACAGCTGCTGTAATTTTATAAATGTAATATTCATTTCATGTTGAGAAGATGGTCCAGTCTATTTGGAGTTCTGTAGGCTTCTTGTATGTTCATGGGCATCTCTTTCTTTAGGTTTGGGAAGTTTTCAAAGTACCCCTCCCATGCTCAGGCTCTTATATGCTTTTTCATCTCCTGCGAGTTTGTTTCAGGAACATAGTAAAAACTGACCTAGGTCAATAACTACTGAAAGCCTACATATATTAGCATCGTCTAAAGACTATTCCACACACAACTAATAATTTATTCACTAAGAAAATTTGCCTGAGTTCTACAATTAATATAAAACTAAAACTATCATTGTTTGAAATCAACAAATGAATCAACGTTACCTCCATTTCAAGAGTATGTTTGGTGTATTAGGTCCTTTAATACAATAAATAAACAGGAAAGAGTTAACACAACTCAAAAAGCATACCATAGACTTTGACAATGATAGTTAGGATGTGTTAGATCCCACCAGAGAAAATACTAAAACATAAAAATAAATAAATTATGGTGTTATTTAATTAAATGGGAAGCACAATGTGCTCTAGAGGCAATTTATTACAATAACTGGGGCATCCCATCCTTGCAGTGCATTGTAATGAATATAAATCAAGGAATCCTCTCTTAGAAGAAAAACATTTACCAATTGCTTATAAACTATACCTGAGGGCCTCGTTAGATTAATGTGTTACTAGAATGCTGCATTATCTTAGCAAACTTTGTTTAAAGGCTCAGTCTACCTTCAGCACCTCTACACTGTTCTTTCTTTCTGAGCACAGTGCTGTACAGGCCTATTCCTAGGGCTATCTCGTCTGTCATTTTCCCTCTTGACACCACTTAACAATCATCTGGCTTTTCTGTATTTTCAGAAGAGACTCCCCATGATTAATATCTCCAGTCAGGCCATATTGTCAAACAACCATAATTTCTCCTACAACTACCTTTTTAATCATGGATTTTCCTTATATGTTAATATAACCATTTATTGTTCAAGCTAGAATATTGTTTAATATTTCTATTTCTTTCTCTCTCTCATCTATTATTCCCCCTCTCTAGTCACTTAATGAGACTATTTTAATGTTTTTATAAAGCTTTGCTCCCCACTGTTATACTATACTATTGCTTTATTGGGTATGTTCATAGCATAGGTCAACAGCCAAAACTAATCTTTAAGCATTAATATTATATTCTCAAAACAGGAAACTTTCCAAAGTTGTTCCAAAAAAAATAGCATCATCAGATCTGTAAGAATAGCAACACATAGGGTGAATTGATTCATGAATCCTTGCATCACAAGTAACTAGTTTTATTACTCAAAAGCAAAATCATTTTTTTCAACACTCCTCTACTCAAAATATTTTCTGGTTATTGTTTCTAATACCACATCTAGTTAATTATTCAAGCACTGCCATTTTGCCCCACCATATATTTTAATCTGTATCCTCTAATATGCTCCCATGTAATATCTGCCCCAATGAAACAAATTAAATTCCCACATTCCTATGCTCTTTTGACTTCTATGCCCCTTCTCATTTTCATTTATGTGTCACCAAAATCCAATTATATTTATTCAACTCTATAGAAATTCAAAGTCTAATTCACATTCCAACATATTTCATAAAGTTGTCTCAAACCCAGTCAGTGACTTGAAGTTCAAGCTTTGTCTATCTCAGGAACTGATTACCTGAAAATATAACTTGTCAATTACATACCAACCTTTATAAATGCCACCTACCCACTTCAAAACTATTAATCTAGAATTCCTCCTGTCAAATGGAAATGCAGGGACGAAGAGTGGAGCAGAGACTGAGGGAAAGGTCATCCAGAGACTGTCCCACCTAGGGATTCATTCCATCTGCAGACACCAAACCCAGACGCTATTGCTGATGCCAAGAAGCTCTTGCTGACAGGAGCCTGGTAGAGCTTATTCCATGAGAGGCTCTGCTAGAGCCAATATAGATACAGATACTGGCTGCCAAAGGTCAAGGACTGAGGGAGCTGAAGGGGTTTGCAACCTTATAGGAAGAATAACAATATCAACCCTCCAGACCCCCAAAGCTCTCAGGGATTAAACCACCAACCAAAGAGTACACAAGTGGGGAGAACCCATGGCTCCAGCTGGATATGTAGCAGAGGATTGCCTTATCTATCATCATTAGGAGGGGAGCCCATGGTCCTGTGGAGGCTTGATGATCCAGGATAAGGTAATGCTAGGGAGCAGGGGCAGGAGTAGGTGGGCGGGTGGGGGAGCATCCTCATAGAGGCAGGAGGAGGGGATAGGGGGTTTGTGGAGTGGGAACTAGGAAGAATGATAACATTTGAAATGCCAATAAATAAATAACCCATTAAAAATGTAGTGACACAGAGGGAAAATGATATTTCTATATTTTTTTCATTTTTTATTGTCACTACACTTTGTAACTTTTAAAGCCTTTGGCCTCTCATACATTGCCTAATTGTGTTTAGAGTGATATGATAGTGGAGAGGGAGAAGATAGGGACAAAGAACTATAATTTTTGAAAAAAAATTGTATATCATATGATTTTATGTTTACTTAAAATTCCATATGGAGCTACCTGCTTAAGAATGACCATATGCTAATTGAGAGTTTTGCTGGTTATAGTAGCCTGGGCTGGCATTTGTGCTCTCTTAGGGTCTGCATAACATCTGTCCAGGATCTTCTGGATTTCTTAGTCTCTGGTGTAATTCTAATAGGCCTGGCTTTATATGTTAATTGACCCTTTTCCCTTACTGCTTTTAATATTCTATCTTTACTTAGTGCATTTGTTGTTCTGATTATTATGTGTCTGGAAGAATTTCTTTTCTGATTCAGTCTATTTGGAGTTCTGTAGGCTTCTTGTATGTTCCCCAGAGCTCCTGTCTCTATCTGCATAGGTAGCAGAAGATGGCCTAGTCGGCCATCACTGGGAAGAGAGGCCTGTAGGTCTTACAAACTTTATATGCCCAAGTACAGAGGAACGCCAAGGCCAAGAAGTGGGAATGGGTGGGTAGGGGAGCAGGGCAGGGGAAGGGTATAGGGAACTTTTGGGATAACATTTGAAATACAAATAAAGAAAATATCTAATAAAATAAAATAAAAAAAGAATGACCATATGCTATGTAAAGGTAATAAACCATCTAACAAAATTAGCTAGTAAGAAGTTTGGGAATCCCTCTTTTTGAGTTTAGAGTGCAAGAGACCCCTAAATAATATAGGCTACAGTCACCTTCCATCTCAGAAATTGAATGATTTTATACCACCACACTGAACAGTTTTGACAACACATCCCAAAGGTGCTATGGTGGCACTTATACCCTATAGTTTACCAAAAGGTTTCAAATTTGGCTTAGGACTGCTCAATAGGAAAGAATCTATGCCTGACACTATAAACCTAGTCCTCCCCATGGCTGGTGAGCCAGTGGACCACAGAGGAAAACATAAAATTTTCTAATCATAGATTATAAGAGTAATTAGACTAGCTTTCATTCCTCATCAAAGAAGGCAGAGAAGCAATTTTCTCACCAGGTATCATTATAGAAAGGCACACTTAAAATGGAAAGAAAGAACAATGTTCATGAATTGTCTAGCCCCCATTGATATATTTACAAGAACACTCCAACATCTATGTCTTGGGGATCATTAGGTAAGCAAAGGAGGAGGAATTAGAACAGCTAGATGACCCAGGCATATTTTCAAGGCAGGAACTTCTGAATGCTGTAGCAAAGATGTACTTATGAAATCCTAACAATGTAGTCACTGAAGAGTAGAAATACCACTTGACATGTCAACACGAATGAGAAAATCCTCACGGAGCTTCACCCTTTGAAGAAGAGCTGTACGTCATTGATGGATACCAATAGGAGAGAATCAGCCTTAGCATCTCTAGGGCTGTGCCCTGAAAAATTACTCATTTCCAAGTGAGCCAACATAAACAGATTTGAATATGAGTAGAATATAGATTTATAATTCTATTAACTTTACAACAACTACTCTTTAATGATGTCCTTGAGCCTACATAAAAATATGTTTTTTTGTTTTTTTTTTTTTTTTTTTTTTAGAAACATGGAATGAATCTGTAGTTAATGACAGTAAGAAAATGAACTAGACAAGAAGTATTGAGAATCGCTCTTCCTTTTCAGCCAAACTATACACTAGGAAGCCTTCTCAATTAATGAATGACATACCAAAATAGAAAAAATGAAATGTTTGTTCACTGACTGTAAAAGTTTTGGAAATTTGGAAAACTGCTGGGTAAAACTAGGAGATTAACACCAGTAAAATATTCTGATATATGTTTTGGTTGTGATATGTCACAATGTACAACCATAGTGCTTATTATGAGTTGATGCTTTCTTGACCAATTTTATTTAGAATAGGACAAAATATTATATATAAATATATATATGTGTATATATATATATATATACATACATATATATATATATATATATATATATATATGTTACTCACTTAAAAGTGACAATATGCCATGCAAAGTGATATATATATATATATATATATATATATATATATATATATATATATCACATTATTGGGATCAAAGTAGGTTATTATATTAATAAGACCTTATCAATGATTTTCGAAAAGTAATCACCTACATAAATTTAGTAAACTGTCTGAATAAATGGTATTTTATGAGAATTTTGAGAAGTTTTATATTTGATAAAGTTAACACTAGACAATTAGAAATAGTTTAATAAATCAATAATTTATACGATTTTAAGTTATCAAAATGCTTTAACATATTTGATTATTACAACTTCAAATCGGTATATATTAGGATTTACTCAAATCATTAGATGAATAAGTCTTTGTTAATTATTGAGATCAAGCTTTAAAAGTCCCTAGCTTCTTTTTATATTTTTAAAATTATTGATAGAACTGTTTTACGCAAATTACTGAAATATATTTTAAAAAATATATCAATGAATTATGCTGTATAGTAACTTATATTTCTAAGAAATGCCCATAAGAAAATAATCTTCAACTTCTATGGAGGCTAGTAACAAGATACTGGAATTATAATACAATTTATTTTTCAAATTGTAAGAAATTTTATGATAATCTCATACCATTAATTTGTTGAATAGCAATCTGTACAGACTTTTACTACCAATTAATAAAATGGTGCTTTCTTTTGTATTAGGAACAACATGATATTTTTTTTGGTCATGGAAGACAGAGTTGCTTACAGTAAAATTTACAGTCATTTTAGATAATTAGAATTAAACCACTATTTATTGCAGTTTAATTTGGTATGGAAAACAAATCCTAACTGGAGTTTATTATATCAACATACATATATTAAAATCTCAACAATAAATATTTCTATGTAAATATAGTAAAACCAAAATGAACAACAACTACATTTATTCATGAATCAGTCTTTTAGCTTATATCTTTCTTCTGAATAAAAGAACAATAAAGTCCTAGCAAAAATACATACACAGTTACAATAAATTAACAAATGTGTAGTCAATATCATAGTTTTTTATGGGCATTGGGTTATTGCTATAAAATTGTTTTATTCTCTGTCTCTCAATCTTTCCAATTACTATAAATGCACCATGATTTCCACAAATAGTAATCACTCCTTAGTAATGAAAAATTTAATAATATAAGTAAGATCAAATATTGCTTCCATATCAAGTTGGATTTGAAATACTAGTAGGCCGGAGCACCTGGAGGAGCCATCTTGGTTCCTGGATCCCTCCAAGACTAGTCTGCACAGGTGAGAGTGTGGACTACAGAGGCTAGCGGCTCCTGGGACAGGCAGAGGCAACACAGCTTCTGAGGCAGACCCTGTTTTGGGCTCCAAACATCCAGACACCTTCTCTGCCAGAGGAGAGGTGTCTGCCCAGCCAGGGAGGGCTTTGCGAGAGCACACTGGGGGAGCCATCTCTGGTCTGAGATCTCTCAGAGACTAGTCTGTGTAGGTGAGAATGCCGACTACAGAAGCTACAGAGCTTCTGGGAGAGGAGGAAGCAACATGGCTTCTCGACAGGCCCTGTTTTAGGACTTCATCTTCTGCTAGGAGGCAGGTCTGAAAGCCAGATATCTGTGCACCTGCCATGCAAGAAGAGAGCTTGCCTGCAGAGAGTGCTCTGACCACTGAAACTCAGGAGAGAGCTAGTCTCCCAGGTCTGCTGATGGAGGCTAACAGAATCACGGGAAAAACAAGCTCTAACTAGAGACAACTATAACAACTAAATCCAGAGATAACCAGATGGCAAAAAGCAAATATAAGAATCTTTCTTACAGAAACCAAGACCACTCACCATCATCAGAACCCAGCACTCCCACCTCAGCCAGTCCTGGGCACCCCAACACACCCGAAAAGCTAGAACCAGATTTAAAAGCACATCTCATGATGATGGTAGAAGACATCAAGAAGGACATTAATAACTCACTTAAAGAAATACAGGAGAATACTGCTAAAGAGGTAGAAGTCCTTATAGAAAAACAGGAAAACAAAACCAAACAGGTGATGGAATTGAATAAAACCACACAAGACCTAAAAAGGCAAGTAGACACAAAAAAGAAAACCCAAAGTGAGGCAATGTTGGAAATAGGAACCCTAGGAAAGAAATCTGGAAACATAGATGTGAGCATCAGCAACAGAATATAATAGATGGAAGAGAGAATCTCAGGTACAGAAGATTCCATAGAGAACATGGGCACAACAATCAAAGAAAATGCAAAATGCAAAAAGATCCTAAGTCAAAAAATCCAGGAAGTCCAGTACACAATGAGAAGACCAAACCTACAGATAATAGGAGTAGATGAGAATGAAGATTTTCAACTCATAGGGCCAGCAAATATCTTGAACAAAATTATAGAAGAAGGGCTGGTGAGATGGCTCAGTGGGTAAGAGCACCCAACTGGTCTTCCGAAGGTCCAGAGTTCAAATCCCAGCAACCACATGGTGGCTAACAACTATCTGTAACAAGATCTGACTCCCTCTTCTGGTGTATCTGAAGACAGCTACAGGGTACTTACATATAATAGTAAATAAATCTTAAAAATAAAATCTAAAGCTTTAAAAAAATTATAGAAGAAAACTTCTGAAACCTAAAGATAGAGATAACCATAAATATACAAGAAGCCTACAGAACTCCAAATAGACTGGACCAGAAAAGAAATTCCTCCAGATACATAATAATCAGAACAACAAATGCACTAAATAAAGATAGAATATTAAAAGCAGTAAGGGAAAAAGGTCAAGTAACTTATAAAGGCAGGCCTATCAGAATTACACCAGATTTTTCACCAGAGACTATGAAAGCCAGAAGAGCCTGGACAGATGTTATACAGACACTAAGAGAACACAAATTCCGGCCCAGGCTACTATACCCAGCCAAACTTTCAATTACCATAGATGGAGAAAAAAAAGTATCCCATAACATAAACAAATTCACACATTATCTTTCCATGAATCCAGCCCTTCAAAGAATAATAACAGAAAACAATGAATACAAGGATGGAAACTACGCCCTAGAAAAAGCAAGAAAGTAATTATTCAACAACCCTAAAAGAAGACAGCCACAATTACAGAATGCCAACTCTAACAACAAAAATAATAGGAAGCAATAATCAATCATTTTTCCTTAATATCTCTTAATATCAGTAGACTCAATTCCCCAATAAAAAGACATAGAATAACAGACTGGCTACACAAACAGGACCCAACATTTTGCTGCTTACAGGAAACCCATCTCAGGAAAAAAGACAGACACAGCCTTAGAATGACAGGCTGGAAAACAATTTTCCAAGCAAATTATCTGAAGAATCAAGCTGGAGTAGCCATTCTAATATCTAATAAAATCTACTTTGAACCCAAAGTTATTAAAATAGACAAGGAGGGACACTTCACACTCATCAAAGGTAAAATCTTTCAAGAGGAACACTGAATTCTGAACATCTATGCTCCAAATGCAAGGTCAGCCACATTCATTTAAGAAATTTTAGCTCAAAGCACACATTGCACCTCATACAATAATAGTGGGAGACTTCAACACACTACTTTCATCAATGCACAGATCATGGATACCGAAACTAAACAGAGACAGTGAAATAAACAAAAGTTATGAAACAAATGGATTTAACAAATATCTACAGAAAAATTTATCCTAAAACAAAAGGATGTATCTTCTTAGCACCTCATGGTACGTTCTCCAAAATTGACCATATAATTGGTCACAAAACAGGCCTCAACAGTAACAAAAATATTGAAATTGTTCCATCACCATGGACTAAGGCTGATCTTCAATAACAACATAAATAATAGAAAGCCAACATTCAAGTGGAAACTGAACAACACTCTTCTCAATGATACCTTGGTCAAGGAAGGAATAAAGAAAGAAATTAAAGACTTTTTAGAGTTTAATGAAAATGAAGCCACAACATACCCAAACTTATAGGACACAATGAAAACATTTCTAAGAGGAAAACTCATAGCTCTGAGTAACTCCAAGAAGAAACAGAGAGCACACCATAGCAGCTTGACAACACACCTAAAAGCTCTAGAACAAAAGGAAGGAAATTCATCCAAGAGAGGTAGAAGGCCAGAAATAATCAAACTCAGGGGCAAAATCAAACAAGGGGAAAACACAAAGAACTACTCAAAGAATCAACCAAACGAGGAGCTGGTTCTTTGAGAAAATCAACAATATAGACAAACCCTAGACAGACTCACTAGATGGCACAGGGACAGCATCCTAATCAACAGAATCAGAAATGAAAACAGAGACATAACAACAGATCCTAAAGAAATACAAAACACCATCAGATCCTTCTACAAAATGCTATACTCAACAAAACTGGAGAACCTGAATGAAATGGACAAGTTTCTAGACAGATACCAGGTACCAAAGATAACTCAGGATCAGGTTAATGATCTAAACAGTCCTATAACCCCTAAAGAAATAGAAGCAGTCATTAATAGTCTCCCAACCCAAAAAAGCCCAGGACCAGATGGGTTTAGTGCAGAGTTCTATCAGACCTTCAAAGAAGATCTAACTCCAGTTCTTCACAAACAATTCCACTAAATAGAAGCAGAAAGTACTCTACCCAATTCATTCTGTAAAGCCACAATTACTCTGATACCTAAACCACAGAAAAACACAACAAAGATAGAGAATTTCAGACCAATTTCCCTTATAAATATTGACACAAAAATACTCAATAAAATTCTCAACTGAATCAAAGAACACATCAAAACAATCATCCATCCTGACCAAATAGGCTTCATTCTAGGGATGCAGGGATGGTTTAATATACAGAAATCCATCAACGTAATCCAGTATATAAACAAACACAAGGATAAAAACCACATGATCATCTTGTTAGATGCAGAGAATGCATTTGACAAAATCCAACACCCATTCATGATGAAAGTCTTAGAAAGGTCATGAATTCAATGCCCATACATAAACATGATAAAAGCAATCTACAGCAAACCAGTAGCCAACACCAAAGTAAAAGGTGAGAACCTGGAAGCAATCCCACTAAAATCAGGGACTAGACAAGGCTGCCCATTTTCTCCCTACCTCCTCAACATAGTATTTGAAGTCATAGCCAGAGCAATTAGACAACAAAAGGAGATCAAGAGGATACAAATTTGAAAGGCAGAAGTCAAAATATCACTGTTTGCAGATGATATGATAGTATATATAAGTGACCCTAAAAATTCCACCAAAGAATTCCTAAACCTGATAAACAGCTTCAATGCAGTAGCTGGATATAAAATTAACTCAAACAAGTCAATAGCCTTTCTGTACACAAAGGATAAACAGGCTGAGAAAGATATTAGGGAAACAACCCCTTCTCAATAGTCACAAATATCATAAAATACCTTGGCATGACTCTAACTAAGGAAGTGAAAGATCTGTATGATAAGAACTTCAAGTATCTAAAGAAAGAAATTAATGAAGATCTCTGAAGATAGAAAGATCTCTAATGCTCATGGATTGGCAGGATCAATATAGTAAACATGGCTATCTTGCCAAAAGCAATCTACAGATTCAATGCAATCCACATCAAAATTCCAACTCAATTCTTCAACGAAGTAGAAAGGGCAATTTACAAATCGCCTGGAATAACAAAAAACCTAGGATAGCAAAAACTCTTCTCAATGATAAAAGAACCTCTGTTGGAATCACCAGGCTTGACCTAAAGCTATGACCTAAAGTCGGCCATCCCTGGAAAGAGAGGCCCATTGGACTGGCAAACTTTATATGCCTCAGTACAGGGGAATGCCAGTGCCAATAAGTGGGAGTGGCTGGGTAGGGGAGGGGGAGGAGGGTATGGAGGACTTTTGGGATCACATTGGAAATGTATTTGAAGAAAATACTTAATACAAAAAAAAAAAAAAAAACAACAACAACACTAGTTGTATGCAGTAAGCTTATTTGAAATGATACCAAAGTGACAAGATGTTTTATCACCGTGTATAGACACTGAGATAATTGTATGTCCTATGTAAAGAAAAAGGAATCATGATAGAATGGCCTTGTAACTTCCTTGATAGAAATGCTATCTCTAAAACAAGCTCCTAAGGATAAATATTGGGGAAACTCACACAGCATGGACAGTCATGTAATTTGACCAAACAACATGAAAACCTTGTAATTTATCTAAAACCTTTGCCTTGATCTACTTACTCCAGTTTACATATTTGAATAAATAAGAGAACATTGACAACTTTGTAGCTTCCTGTTGTGGTGCTGGATGTCTTTGATCCCTAAACATGAGAGGAAAATAAAGGCTGATATCAGTGCACACCCTCCACAGCATGTTCTGGCTGAGCCTGATGACTTTTCAAAACAAAACATTCTTTGCTTTTATTCTTGTTTTAAAAAATCTTTTATTTATTTATTTGCATTCAGATTTTATTTCCCTCTTGATCTACCCTTGGACTGTTCCACAACCCATACTTCCTCCCTACCTGTCTCCATAAGGATGTCCCCACTATCCACCGCCCACCACCCACCTCATCAGTCCTCTAAACTCCCTGGGTCTTTGAGTCTCTTCAGGATTAGGTGCTTCTTCTCTTACTGAACCCAGACCCAGCAGTCCTCAGCTGTATATGTGTTAGGACCTCATGTCAGCTGCTGTACACTGCCTGGTTGATGTTCCAGTGTTTGAAAGATCTTGGGAGTCCAGGTTAATTGAAACTTCTGGTCCTCCTACAGGGTTGCTCTCCTCCTCAGCTTCTTCCACCTTTTCCTTAATTCAACCACAGGGGTCAGCAGCTTCTTTCCATTGGTTGGGTTCAAATATCTGCATCTGACACTTTCAGCTGCTCGTTTGGTCTTTTTGAGGGCAGTCATGTTAGGTTCCCTTTTGTGAGCGCCCCATAGTCTCAGTAATAGTGTCAGGCCTTGGAACCTCCCCATGAGCTGAATCCCACCTTGGATCTGTTGCTGGACCTCAGGATCCTCTCCATTTCCTTCCATGAAATTCTTTCAGACATGAAAAATGATGGGTCAGAGTTTTGGCTGTGAGAGGATCCCATCCCTCACTTGATGCCCTGCCTTTCTCCTGGAGCTGAGCTCTACAAATTCCCTCTCCCCACTGTAGGCCATTTCAGCTAATGTCCCTCCCTTTGAGTCCTAAGAATTTCTAACCTCCCATGTTTCTGGTAAATTCTGGAGGATTTCCACAACATCCAACCTCCTGAAGTCATCTGTTTTCTTTCTTTCTGCTGGCCCTCTGGCCTTCAGTCCTGACATAGGTTAAGTTAAGCACCAGACATTGTATTGAGCATTCTTTGGATTCTGACAAGTTCATGATGCCGTCTAAACAGCCAAATGGTATCATGCAGCACTTATACTGCTTTCTCTGGTCTCCAGTTAGTTAAGCAGCTCACTCAACCCCCTGAGAATCATTGATGGTTTTATGGATTCCATAGTTTTGTCTTTTACAGTGTGTGATATAATTGTAACTAGCCATATGCATCATTGTACTTTGGGCAATTTCTCCTAACATTATGCCTTCAAAATCTCTTCTTTTCTTTCAAAGACATGGCATGATAGCTTTTTAATGGTGATGGATTCCATAGCCTGGATATACCTGAAGGACATCTTGACCACTGCTTAATTTAGAAATTATGAATAAAGCATCTATAAATATTTGTGTTGAGGTTTTGTTGTAGTCTCATGTTCTAACTCATTGAGATAATTCTGAGGAAAAGTGAATTCCTTGTACACAGGGTACAAGGAAATTTAATTCTATAAGAAATAGCCAAATTGATTCTTAAGTTGACAGCATTCTGCATTTCTACCAAAAATGCAGTTTCTCATTTCTCTTGCTTGAGTTTTTTCACTCATTGCTGTGATTAAAAACACCTCAATTAAAAACAACTTAATGGGGTAAAGGTGTGTTTGGCTCACACTCTCAGGATACATTCCAACATCATGGAAATGTACCAATACAGGAGCTTCATGAGTCCTACCCACAATCAGAAAACAGAAAGGTTGAATGTGTGAGCTAAGCTGGTACAATCTCCTTTTATTTAGTCCAGAACTACAGTCAATATCATGCTGCCACCCATTTGTAGAATAGCTATTTCCACAGCAATTAAAGTAATCAAGACCACCTCTAACAGGCATGCTCAGAGGTACCTCTCCCTGGTAATTGGCTGCAGATTTGGTGAAGCTGATAAATAACACTAACCCTCACAATCTCCATCTGAACCAGCATTTCGGGGAGTCAGTCATTTGACTTTGTGTCTCTGAGGAGTATGTAGTGGTCAATTGTAAATCTCTGTAAAGAGTCTGAAAAAAATAGGAGCAAGGGGTTACTAATTTAAAGTAAGCATGGTACTGCTCCTGATGTACCTATTCGAAATTAGACTCTGGTTTCTAAGGTTCTCAGAAGAGATACATCAGGGAAAGAGCTTGTTGTGCACACTTGATTTGAATTTCATTCTTAGATCCCAAAGTGAAAGGAGAAAACAGGTTCCTGAAAGTTGTCTTCTTGCTTCCACATGACCCCTCCTGCATTTACACACGTGAAGAGCATAAAGTAATTGAATTATAACATTAATAATAATGATTATCATATCTAAATGTAAAATGAAACATTCATCATAAATTTCAGATGCTCAGATGAAGTATAATTTCCACATACCAGACTGTGCTTCCCCACCCGTGGAGCAGTGTCTCGGTACTTCCCTACAGCCCAGCTGCATCAAACTCCCTGCTCTCTGCCTCAACAAGTAGCCATGACCAGAAGCAGAGTGGACACAGGCCAACAATCCTACATATACCTATGTAGCATGGAATATATGGAAGATAGGATATAGGCATCATTAAAAGCAGAAAATATTGTTCATAGATTAACATTCCCCAATACCAGATGCCTGCATACTCAGAGCAAAAGGCAGTACAAAGACAATATAAGCTAATAATTAGAACCTATCTGAGCAGAGGAAATAAAGTAGTGGAAACTTGTAAAACTATAGAGAAAAATATGATTTCTATACTGAACATACACAAACCATAGGAAAACTACCTGCCAGTCTCCTACCTATCGCTTTATACCCATCAAAATACAGATAGAAAACGTGAAAAATTAAAAAAAAAAACAGAGTTGAGATTATGCCAAAACTTTATCACACAAAATTGAAACAAAATGTTTACAAAATAAAGAGTATATTACAATAATATAGATATGTATTGTCATGAAACTAAAAAAAGAATAGCATAACATGTAAGCATGTTCAACCAATTGCTTGATGCTTGACAGTGTATAGCACACTAAATCCAGCATTCAAATGCAGATACATGTGTGAGCTAGAGGCCAGTATGGACTACATTGTGAACTTCATCTCGAGCACAAGCTCAATAGAAGAGACAGTAATTGATATGCTAAAATGGACAGGGAAAAGTTTGAAAGTCTTCAACTCCACACAAATAACAAAAGGCAACTAAAGAATGTTGAGAACAGAAGCAACAATCTTCCTTAGGAAAGAGCAAGTCAAGAAGTTATTAAATAGCAAATGGTTGGTCAGCCCTTAAAATATACATGCAAGAAACATGACACAAACAGAACAAGTTATATTTGGGAATATATGTTTAAATATTTACATATCTATATATGCATGGTATAGCAATTAATGATGTTGAGGCCATGAATTTTAAAGAGAAGGAGGGGTATATGTAGTGGTTGGGAATTTGGAAAGGGAAGAGAAAAATGTTGCAATTATAATGTAAAGCCTGTGAATATAACTAAGAGATACAGTGTATAGGGATAATCAACATGGCTACAATAGGGCTAGACAATACTGCTAAAAGAAACAAAATAACAGCATGGAGTTACATAAAGCAAACACAACTAATGAAAAAGATAAAAAGGCAAATAAACATTGACAGAATGTCAATACCCCAGTTTCAATGGTAGAAAAGTTTACTAAGAAAAGATCATCAAATGTATAGGAAACAAAGGAATTGACTAAACCAAAGAATAAAGCTCCCTATTCATAGTGGGATGTAACAGAAATATCAGGACCCTTGAGTGTGTCATCTGAGTTATACATAAAAGATAAAAAGAATCAAGAATGACTAGCAATAAGATGTGGTGGTTACTTCCTGCAGCCTTAGGGATACCATGAATTTGAGGCCATCATGGGCTGTATACACTATGTTCCAGAACAGAGTAAATGAGTTCTTGAGATTCTGGGTCAAGAAAACAAACAGAAAACAAACAAACAAACAAACAAACAAACAAAAAAACAATAACTAATGTCTCAGGTGTTAACCTTCCAATTGCCATCTTAGCAATTGCAACAGAAACAGAAACATGGAGGATTTTGAAAGAAAAGAGGTCAAGTGCAAATGAGGAGGAGGTAGTATAGAACCCACACTAGGAGAAAGTTACATATGGGATTATGATTCATTCTCAGATGTCCTTGAAAGAAACATCTCCATTCCTTAGACATCCATATTTCAGGTATTTCCATTATGAAACCCAATTTGTGTATTCCTTGCTTTGATCTGTATCAGGATTTCTTGTTTCAGCATTGCTCATGGACTATGTCATAGCCTATAATCTCATCACAATTTGGGCCATTTCTCATGGCCATTGTAGTTGAAAGGTATTCTAAGCTTTTTCCCTCAAACTCATTATGCTACCATATTTCCTTTTCTGAATTACCCACTTCCTTATTCAAAGTATTATCCAAGAACACTTCCTGAAGTACATCATATGAGAAAATCTGTTTCACGGATGGACCCCAGACTATCAGAGATAGTTGTAGAATTAATTTCTTTTTTATCCTTTTATCTCTCAGCTTTCAGTGAATCCAATGCAAAGCTATGGCTTTCTTCATTTGTAAGGCATCATCTCTCCTTATCTATTTATTCTTACTGAAAAGTGCTTAACAATTTTCTATGCTTAAACTTATATTCAGTGACTGGAGAGGTGAGACAGATACCTTGCAAACTGCATTCTTTGCCTCACCAATATTATCTCACATTGACCCATCTAAATTTTTTTCCACATACATTCCCACTCAAAGCTATTGGAAATGTAAGTTATATTTTGATGATCCCGTTGAAATTTAATTTCTAATGTTATTTGTTCAAGTCTAACAATTCATTATTTTGCTTCCTTATCTATTGGGAACCCCCAAATAAAGCAGACCATTGTACCTACATTCTTCCAACTTTTTAAACATGTGTCTCATTCCTGTCACTTGAAAGCAGCATTCCCTGTACCCAGACAAATTTTTATTTTCAGGTTCATGTGGGAAGGCAGCTGTTTTTCTCTGCAAGAGAGACATTCTTTAACTTAGTTGACAATTCGTGACATTTCCATTGTTTTCAGCCACTTCTAAATCTTCACTCTGTGTATTTACTCTTATAATTCTATTTCAATGTATTAACTTTATTTATATATCATTGTTCTTGGTGTTTTTTTTTAATGTGTGTGTTTTTGAGTGCTCATGAGAGTTCATGTGGCAATGATGAAATTGAGTCGATCCATATGCCTGTACCTACAGAGTACTAGAGTTACAGAACTGTACCACCATGCTTATTGTATGCAATGGTGGGAATTAAATATGGTATTTTATAAGCAGGGCAAATACTCTGTCCAGTGATCTAAATCACAATTCCAGGTTAAGTAATTTAATACTTTTATCTATTAAAGTATTTTGTATAAAAATGTGTGCCTCTCATAGTGGCAAATATCTTTAATCCCAGCATTCAAATGGCAAGGGCAGGATGATATGTTTGAATTCAATGGAGCCTGATGAATTCTAGGCCATCCATGTTTACATAGTGAGACTCTGTCTGAAAACAAAACAAAACATGTTATATAAAAGTGTCAAAATATATCTTATTCTCTTTACTAGATTAACAAGCATACCAATGCAAAAGACACACATGTGTGCACACACACAGATGTAATGAATTTTAAGATAATACAATTCATTGTGTTTTTCAAACATTATTAGTGTTATTTAAACTTTTCCCTACATCTCTTTACTACATTTTCAATATTATACCCAAATATAAGTGTAGTTCTAACAACTGAACACTAAGTAAAGCCACAGCTGGTCCCAATGTAAAGAACAAGTGGCTGTCGCCTGACTACCCACACTGATATATCTACAACACAATTATACCTGAGGCACAGGGAACATCTCGGAAGAGAGGGAAGGATGATTGTAATAACCAGCTGTGAGACTGTGCCTTCTACACAGTACAGGGAATCTGGACTTTAGCCTAAACTAAACAAGAATAATGACAACACCAGTTACCATATCAACATTCTCAGGGGAAATTCCCCATATCCTCTCACCCCTACAAGCAATTAATATCTACTGAGATAATTCTTCCCTGAGATAAAACCCCAATTTAGTTTTCTAATACCTACACTAAGCCAGCAATATGCATAAAAGGAACATTAGGTGGATTCATCAGATTGTATTTATATATTTATATGCAAGCATATACTTAACAATAATAATTAAAGGCACAGACAAATAGAGATAAATAGAGCAGTATATAGTAGTGGGGGCTGAGATGGTCACAGCAGATTCTGTATGATATGTAGTAATGATATCCTTAATTTTGTATTACTACCAAATAACAATAAAAATGAAAAATAAATAGCGTACAGAACTGAAGAGAAATTTTACTTTGCATTTATCTTTACTTTTAGAATTATGAAAAGAGACTGACTATGCAGATGCTCTAGGACTTTAGTATGTGTATGTTTTATAAGTAAGACAATATTTTGGTAAAGCAGAAAAATGCTAACTATGAAAGAAAATAATCTTGCTACCTTTACTAAGGGAGATTACATAAGCATCCTTGATATTTATACTGAGTGGAAATTATAATAAGAGCACAAGAAGTCACTATCAGGAGCAGAGTCTGCCTATATTAACTTCAGTTTACCTTGAAGCTAAATTGTTAGTGATGTTTATTATCTATGTATTTTATACAAAATCAATGGCATATAAATATGTGACATATAATGCTTGAAATAACATTTTTAAAACATGCAAATAAAGCATTTCTAAAATATGATATCACTCTTATTCTCCCTCTGTTCTGTGTCACATTTTACATTAGGAATGATTAACATTATTTTTAGGCTTTATACAATCTACTCTTAGACAGTATGATAGCTAAATTAATTATTATTTATTTTTCCTTTCTGTCATTAAAATAACATTAAGATGTTGCCTTTATAGGTAATCTAAAGTCTTTATATGATTGATGTTATTTATTATGAACATTTAAAACAATAACAGCATAAATGAGCTAGCAGGATACTAGAACTTTTCAGAAATTTATACTATTAATAATTACTTATTTTTAAGACATTGCCTTGCTGTGTACTCCAGGCTATCCTCAAACTTAGTATCTTTTTTTTTTTAATTTAGCCTCCCAAATAACAGGATTATTGTCATGAGGCACCATATCTAAACAAATACTTATTTTGAAAACAATGCAACATGATTTTGTCAAATATGTTCAGAAAAAGTGAGATATATTTATTTTTAAATGTCAAACATATTTTAATCATTTTAAGTAGCTACTATTTTATCAATGTTAGATTTATGTAAACATAAAATGACATTACTATGTGTCTTTGGTTGAGAATAAAAATTATTCAGATGTCTTAATTTATTATTTGTGTGTGTGTGTGTGTGTGTGTGTGTGTGTGTGTGTGTGCATGCATGAATTCATGCACATGTGCATATATGTCATGGTGTGTTGTAGAGGTCAGGGGACAATTTTTAGCAGCCCATTCTCTCCTTCTTCATTGTTGGTCTCAGTTATCAATCTCAGGTGCCCAAACATAACAGTAAGTGCTTTCACCCAATCAATCCCCTCAATAGCTTCTTCATTGTCTTTTTGATGTATTGACAGCATCTTTTTCAGGCTTACGTTGTGAATAAGTTATTTAATCCTGATACATTGCAATAATTACAAGTTGTACGCTATATGTATTAGCCAAAAATAAATAATTTTTGAAATTATATGTTAAATAGAATAAAAATAAAGGACTTTACATTTCATTAGGAATATAATGCCTAGAAATACCTGTCATTTTTCCATACACATTTAAAACATGTAAATGTAGTTATTGTTGAGACTGACAAAAGTATACAAATTTGTGTATAACTGGGAACAGAGTAAGGAAGTGGAGAACTGAAGGTCATGGCAAAAGCATCTTTGATAGAGTACACCTTAAGACTGCACTAAGCAAAAGATAATTACTACAGAGTAGTGAGTGAGGAGAGAAACATCCAAACCAGTTGAAGAGATGCACACCCATGAGCCCATAAATCTAACATTGATAAAATAATAGCTACTTAAAATATGTTTGACATTTTAAAATAAATATTCCTTAGTTTTTCTGCACATAAATGACAAAATCATATTGAGTTGTTTTCAACATATCTGCACTTAGCAAATGAGTTAAGACAACATGGAAAGTACCAGGCCAGCCTGGGCAATAAGATGAGGACACGCTTGTCACTTAAAGTATAAAGAACAACAAAACCACCACAACAAAAATTACTACGTTAGTAACAAATCCAACTGCAAGTCATACTATGATATATTTGTATGACATCTTGGCTTCAATCCTCCTCAGAAAGGAGAAGAAAATAATCTCATGACTTAGAGGGAGAGATGAGGGGGGAGGGAAAAGGGGGAGGGTGGTTCAGATACAGGAGATCTTGGAGAGAGGAGATGGAGGAGAAATACAGAGGGTCAGGAATTTGAAAATTTAAAGGTAAAGAGTGGCAGTGGGGGAGGTGGACCTTGTGGTAGCCACTAGAAAAACCCAGATGCCAGGAACCCATGAGGTTCCCAGGACCCAACAAAGAGGATATTAACAGAAACACCCAAGAAAGGGAAGAAAGAACCTGTAGATACCATATCTAGTAGATAGGCAGAGCCTCCAGGTGAGGGATGGGGCTACACACCCACCTCAAAAATATTAATCCAGAGTTCCTCCTGTCAAAAGGAAATGCAGGGACAAAGAGTGGAGCAGAAACTGAAGGACAGGCCATCCAAAGACTGCCCTACCTAGGGATCCATTCCATTTGTAGACACCAAACGCAGACACTATTGCTGATGCCAAGAAGTGCTTACTGACAGGAGCCTGGTATAGCTGTCCCCTGAGAGGCTTTATCACAACCTGACCAATACATATGTGGATGTATGTAGCCAAACATTGGACTGAGCATGGGGAACACAATGGGGAAGTTAGGGCAAGGATTGAGGGAGCTGAAGGGGTTTGCAGCCCCATAGGAAGAACAATATCAACCAACTAGACCCCTCAAAGCTCCCAGGGACTAAACCACCAACCAAAGAGTACACATGGGGGCACCTATGGCTCCAACTGAATATGTAGCAGAGGATTGCCTTATTGGGCATCACTGGGAGACAAGTCCCTTGGTCTTGTGGAGGGTAGATGACCCAGGGTAGGTAGGGGAGTGCTAGGGCACTGAAGCAGGAGTGGGTGGGTGGGTGGGGGAGTACCCTCATAGAGGCATGGGAGAAGGGATAGAGAGTTTGTGGAGGGGAAACTGGGAAGTGGGATAACATATGAAATGCCAATAAATAAAATAACACATTAAAATTCTTTTTAAATAATGGTTTTAAAAGACTTCCTTTCACTGGTTCAATGTAGGCTATAATTGAGACCTCAGGAATGAGGAAAACATCTATGTCTGAGAGGAGTACATAGATATAAATGAAATTGGGGAATTGATATTATGTAATTTGCTTTTAGAGTTAATATATACACAAAATAAGGGGGAAAAAAACAAAAGAAAGAAACCTCATTACACATTCAGAGTTCATTAGCAAAACATTTTCCCTTCTCCACTGAAATCTCAGCAATTTTGATTATTTGGTGTAGGCTTTTATTATTTCTCTCAATCTGAAATTGTATCTTTTAATAGCCAGTGGAGCAATGCCCATGCCCTTGAAACCAACGGGGAAAAAAAACCTCTATTGTCCTCTGAAGGCACAAACACAACCACACATACATGCACAGGCTTGTGTGCGCGAGCACATACACTCATAAAATAAAAATAAAACCATATTTTAAGTTCAGGCCAATTTCCCAAAAGCAAGTAACAAATCATGCTCAGTAAATAAGTCATATCTGAAAATCATATAGGCAATCAATGCTAATGGAAAAGATAATTGATTCGCAAATTAATGTTTGTGGATGTAGCCACCAGCTATCCACATTTATATCTCACTTATGAACATGGTAATTCTATGAATTCCAACATTGCATACCGATCCAGTATTCTTACCCCACATACATCTGAATGGATGATGATTGAGTACAGAGAATTTTAAATTCTCATGCACCCCTTTAAATGTTTTTATTTTATTTTATGGTATATCTGTAAGTTATAAACTATGAGGCATTTAAAACGCAGATTCCCCTGGGTATAATTAATGGGTCCATTAATGACATACAGCACTTAATTTTGTATTTGTATAAGTATGTCATTTAAGATTTTTAAATTTAGAGAATTTTATGACTTTGGTTGCCATTGTTTAACTCACTTTTTTTTTTTTTTTTAAACACAATCCCGTATGAGGATGAGGTTTTGCTTTTTTTTTTTTTTTCGGCATTTGTCATGGCAGAAAGGCAGCAGCAGCAAGATGGGTAAAGCAAAGGGTCAAACACAAATCATGGTGGTGTTGACTCTTTGTAGAGAGCCTGCATACAGCATCTATTTCTACTCTGGTTCACTGAATATAATTAAGTGTGAGTTCCTGAGTCTAAACCTACACTGGACTCAGTTGCATAGACTCTCTGTTGATTGCATTTTGCCTTACTGTTGCTCCATTATAAACTCACATTACCTGTGTAGATAATGGCCCAGACAAGAAAACTCATAAAGTGCAGCTTTATAAACAAAAAGAGAGGGATAGTTTTCTATTATGAAAGATTTGTTATGTTTAATACTGAGTTACTACACTAATATGAAAAAATAATATCCTTATGAATTCTTGTTTCTAAGATTGTCAGAGCCTCACATATTCTCATTCAGAGTACTACATTTATATCTGAGTGTAAAACAACCATCCTGGAGACAAGTGGAAAACAGACGCTAAAGCACAAAGACTTATGTTTATATGTCAAGAGATCATTTTCAGGAGCGAAAATCAAATTCTAGCTGCTATGCAAAGGAATGGAATTTTATGCTAAGACACTTACAAACAAGTATAAAAATATATACAGTTCTCATCCCCTGAAAATTGCCTTTATAAATGATCCATGGGAAGTTGCTCCAGAGTCCCCTCTTTTCAATTTTCTAAGCCTTCTATTTCTGCTTATTCTATTTGCTTATGCATATACAAGATCTAAGAATGAGAGAGGTTGTAAACTTTGAAAATAAAGCAGAGATGGAACACCAACAAAAATCTTCATAACCTTGAATTACATGGATTTGTCCACCTACACCAGTGGTTAGAATACTAATTTCTCTATTCTTTCATCCTGAAAACTTTATATCCAAAAAAGTACATAGAATCTACAGTGCATAATGGGTTCCAAGTGAGAGACTAGGTTACTACATGCTCCCTGGAAATTAAAAATATGTACCAGACTAAAAGTGTTACAAAAAAAAAATGTAAGGCTCAAATATATTGAGGCATACACTTCTTAAGTATAACAGGAATAAAGCTGTTCTTTAGAGACAAAATCCATGCAGAATCCATTTTTTTGTGGTTTGGTTTCAGCATTTTACGAATGGATATCTGCAGAAGAAAATGGCTTCACTTGCCTATTACCTATTAACATAAGTTCAGACTATGTCACAAAGAGCCTGACAACTCTGGCTTTAAAGAATAGTGTTATCCAGCTGGGGAGACAATTCATCAGTCAAGGCACTTGCTGCTACCCTTAATGACTTAAATTCCACCCCTAGAAAGAACATGGTAGAAAGAGGGCATTCTGGCAAGTGGTTCCCTATACTCCCTGCACCATGGCATGAAGTGCTGAACGACATAAATGAATAAATGTGAAAGAGTAGAAAATGACTGCATCCATATGATCCTTTTAAACCACAGTAACTATATACAAACAGAAAAATAAAGCTTAAGCTCTCTCCTCATTCAACAAGCAACCAGATTTTCCCATTTCTGTTTGCTTTGCTAGCTATATTCAAAATAATACTCTTCTCAATAAAGCTCTGTGTAATAGAATCAGTTTCTATATCAAAGCAAATATTAATAAATGTTTATATTTTTAAAATGACAGAGAATCAATACCGAGATATTAAACTTAAATAGCAAAGTCTGTTTTAATACTCCCTGTGGGTTTCAACAAGGTCTGTCTGAGTGATGTGGGGAAAGTTCACATGAAAGAAAAACAAGTATTGTTTTGGGAAGAAGTTAGAATGAGAGCTACTTGCCAGGGTGAAAACCAGGAGAGAAATTCAAGTTTGGAATCAATGTCAGCCTCATGTATGAATCTGAGGGTCTTCTCCATTTTATTATTCTTTCTCCCAAGAGAAGCGCTTATAAAGCCTTCAGAATGTTTCCTGAATATATAGAAAAGAGGAGTATGAAGAGTTAGCGTGGGTGAGAGGATGATGTCAAGGAGGAGTAGGAAGGATGGAGAGGTGAGATTAATGATGGAAGAGATGGAAAAGGACGAAGAGAAGGAAAGGGAAAGTGATGGCAAAGGCAGAGATGGGAGGGAAGTGGACGGGAGAAAAGTTAAGGGGGTAGGAAGAAAGGAGAGGGAGGAAAGAGGGATGGAAATGAAAAGGGGTGTAGGAAAGAGCTATAGAGATAAAGTTTGGAGCTGTGACAAAAGGATGGACCATCTAAAGACTGCCATATCCAGGGATCCATCCCATAATCAGCTTCCAAACGCTGACACCATTGCATACACTAGCAAGATTTTGCTGAAAGGACCCTGATATAGCTGTCTCTTGTGAGACAATGTCGGGGCCTAGCAAGCACAGAAGTGGATGCTCACAGTCAGCTATTGGATGGATCACAGGACCCCCAATGGAGGAGCTAGAGAAAGTACCCAAGGAGCTAAAGGGATCTGCAACCCTATAGGTGGAACAACATTATGAACTAACCAGTACCCCAGAGCTCTTGACTCTAGATGCATACATATCAAAAGATGGTCTAGTCGGCCATCACTGGAAATAGAGGCCCATTGGACTTGCAAACTTTATATGTCCCAGTACAGGGGAACGCCAGAGCCAAAAAGTGGGAGTGGGTGGGTAGGGGAGTGGGGGGGTGTATTGGGGACTTTTTGGATAGCATTGGAAATGTAAATGAGGAAAATACCTAAAAAAAAAAAGAAAAGAAAAGAAAAGGGGTGTACACACACACACACACACACACACATATATATATATATATATATACGGAGAAGGAAAAATACAGAGATAAATGTTAGATAGTTTGGTAGATAGGTTGATAGATAGGTCGATCGATAGATCGATAGATAGATAGATAGATAGATAGATAGATAGATAGATAGATAGATAGATAGGCAGGCCATGGCCGCCTTCTGCTTCTTTACTCCTCTCTCTCTCTCTCTGTCTCTCTCTCTCTCTCTCTCTCTCTCTCTCTCTCTCTCTCTCGCTCTCTCTCTCTCTGTCCCTCCCTATCTGCTTTTCTACAATAAAGATCTAAAATCTACATAAAGCTCTAAAATCATTCACCAATTGTGGGGGCACTGGTCATGGGGAAATAAAGGGGTGGAAGAGATGACCTGTGTCCGGCCATTTTTCTGGGGCTCTGGGCGGGTGGACTTGGGACACTGCCGTGGGACCCCATGGAACTGCCGCAGTGGGATGGGTGTTGGGCCATGTTAGGCTGCTGGACCTCACTCCTTGGGATGTGGATGGCACAGTCTCTATTCTAACTCTTGCACCACAGACCACTGGGCACTGCAGAAGAGTTGGCTCTGGGGTCTCTAGGATTCACAGAGGCCAGCAACAACAGTTTTTCAGTCTCGGACATCCCAGATGCCTCTGGATGTCTTGGAAGAGCTGAAAACAATGTGGGGGTCCCCGGGGGCGGCTTAGTTAGTCCTGGGTCCAAAAGGAGAAGGGGCAGGGGGAGAAGGCACTGGGTGGTTCCCACTCAGGCGACAGTCTTTAGTCTGTTCTGGCCGCTGGAAAAGCTGGGAGGCCTTCCGATGGCAGATTAAATGAGACTCTTTAGGGGAAAGCCTAATGCATTGCTCTAACATGGCAACAGAGATAGTCCATGATTTTAGAGCTTGATTGTAGAAAAGCAGATACAGAGGGAGAGAGAGAGAGAGAAAGAGAGAGAGAGAGAGAGAGAGAGAGAGAGAGAGAGAGAGAGAGAGAGAGAGAGAGAGAGAGAAAGAGAAAGAGAGAGAGAGAGAGGAGTAAAGAGGCAGAAGGCAGCCATGGCCACGTGGAAAGAGGGGAGAAAGGAGGAGTAGAGAGGGAGCAAAAGGGCTAGAGAAAAAACAAGAGAAGCAAGAGAAGCTAGAGAAGCTAGGGAAGCAAGAGAGGCAAGAGAGAGGAGGGGCCAAGCAGCCCCTTTTATAGTAGGCTGGGCTACCTTGTTGCAGGGTAACAGTGGGGAGGAACATACCTGGCTATTGCCAGGTAACTGTGAGGGTGAAGTATGGACAGCCTACTTGGTTGATTGCCAAAGAACGGTGGCGTTGAGGGCACATGGTGTATGGTGTTTGTGTCTGTGGGGCGTAGCTCACTGTTCTGTTCCTTGTAGAATTTTCTACTGGGTCTCCAGAGT
This sequence comes from Mus musculus, assembly GCF_000001635.26. NCBI lineage: Eukaryota > Metazoa > Chordata > Mammalia > Rodentia > Muridae > Mus > Mus musculus. Next base: position 28,709,575 of record NC_000067.6, read on the forward strand.
AAGCCTTGCTCAACCAGAGCACAGACTGCCTCTCAATTTTCCACAACCAGTTGCCTGGAATGACTTGGGTATATGGAGAAACACTAAGAAGACCTCTTGGCTCTCTTGTTTACAGTGGAGGTACGCATTACTAAATGGCCTACATCACCGGAAATTCTCTCTTATCCTGTAGAAACAAAGTTCAATGGTGTTAAGCAAAACCAGTGTTGTGAAAAGAGAATTTTTAAAAAGGAAGTTTCAACATTGCATAAAACACTCAACACACCAGGCATAATGTGCAGTGAGTCAATATTTAATTATTAAAGAACTACTATGTCCCAGATATTTCTCTTGATCCTATCCATTTTACAAAGAAAAAACAAACAGCTAAACATGGTGCATACATAGTTGAAGAGAACTATTCTGAGATAGAGAAAGTATTTGTTTTCAAGTTCATTCATTCTCAGAAGTATTGTTTTTTTTTTTTCTTAATGAATCCCTTGACATGATTATTTGGAATGTAGGGTATTTGGTAATAGATCCAACATCTGTGACTTGAGAGCAAAAGGAGTAGGGAACTGCTTTTCTGAGGCAAACTGCTATGCTATTCCCAAGACTCATACATTAAATATTTTCTTAAATTACTATTGTGTGTCTGTCAAGGTGAACATTTTAATGCCCATGAGAGAACCATGATTTATGACGAAGGAAAGGAGACCAAATCCTATGGATTCTAGAATACAATACTTGTGGACTGAACTCTCAAAGGGAAAGATGAATTCCACCAGCTGGCTCATTTTCATTCCCCAATGAAAGCACCTTACTCAGCTATCTGTCTCTCTAGGTAAGGAGAGGTCGGCTCTGCTACAGTTAGACAGTCTTGGGTTCAAATAAATATCTGGCATATCAAGGACTTCAGTCAATAATTCTTCAAGCAGACTGAACATAGGGGACATTTTTGCTTTATAGAAACCTGGAGTTCTTTTAAAATACTCTGAAGGAAGTAGAAGGAACTGCATGTCTTCCTTTATATATAAGCAAAGTCCTCATAAACACAGTAGAAGAGACTCTCTTACCAAAGGTCCAGAAATCTCATTAAAACGATTTAAACATCTATTCAGCAAGAAATTGTAATCAACTGATATTGTCTTTATTGCAGCATTTTATCAAATGGCCTACACCAGACTGCAAAACTCAAAGTATCATCAAATAGACAGAAATATAGGAAATCTTAATAAAAATGAAATATGTCAAATTATTTAATGGCAGTTATACCAGTAAAAGTACTCTCTTGGGGAAGATGAAAAGAAAAACCAGCTAAAATAACTCCATTAAAACATAATGTCTGGGCTTAGGATGGACAGACCTGCTGGAAAATGAATAGAACTTTTCCAGTCTCAACAAAATGACAACACACTGCAACCAAAACTGATCCATAGGGATTAGTCACACAATGACTACAGAGGAAGTATATGTCTGAAGAACTTGACAAGGAGAGAAAAATATAGTTAATTGCACTGAAAAACTTAAATGAGATTTACTAGTTAAAAGAATCATGCATACAGAAATTCAAGATACTAACACTTGATCAATATACCATAATAAATACAATTTATAATTAAAGCTAGCAACACCACTTATCAACAGATTAGCTTGATAAGACATGTCCATAGTATAGTGTAAAAACATTGGTTCCTAGACATTTGTAAATACTCCACTAAACCAAGAAAGTTAGGCCTCTTTTCCAAAATCTACCAATTATTTGTCAAAATCAATGAAATCAAGCACTACAACGAGAACCACGCCTGAGAAAATATATCTCATCATCAAAATACTTTAAATTACACAACATATTTTCTACTCATGGAGTTCTCTAGTTTGAAAACCATAGTAGAAAATCTGCAGGCACATTTCTAACTTAGAAACTAAATAAAACACTTCTAAGTAGTCAAGGATCAAAAATTAATTACTTTTTGAAGTTTTAAAAAGAATATAAAACAGTGAAAGTAAAATTTTCACATCAAAATATAGAACATATAGCTTGAGTGGTCACAAAGAAGAAAATTACCATATTTACCACTGAAAATTAGGAAAAAGAATGTTTTAAATGTCCACTTTAAGAACCTAGTTCATGACAATCATGGGACAGATTAAGGAAAGCCAATTATCTAAAAATAGATAACAATAAAAATTCCACAAATCTGGCTCTTCCAAAAATCAGTAATATTGAGGAACTATGGTATCCTAGGACCAAAATGTCTCTTTTAACTCTCAGAAACAAAAGGAATTCAAATACTTGGGTTAATCAGATTTCAAAATTTCACAGTTAAAGTTCAGAACACACACACACACACACACACACACACACACACACACACACACACACACATATTCAGTTTTGGGGCCATGTATTTTACAATATAAAATCAGATTATCATGGAGATATATAAATATAGGAATATCTTCCCTCAGCTTTTCTTTGTATTTACATTAATAACAAAGGGAATGTATCTTACAGTCCCAATCCTCCTAATGCAAGTCTCTTTGCATCATTGTAGCAGAGTTTATATGCATGTAGAGTCTTTGAAAGCATTTTCAGGTTGTACATAATCTAAAACAAGGTAATTAAAAGTAAAGGAAATATGGTGAAAAGTTCAACTTTTACAACGTTTAGTATTGTGAAAAGTGGCATTTTTTTCATTTCTTTTGTAAAGAAGCCTTAAGGCAATTGTAAAGCCAGTGAGGCCCAGTCCTGGGAGGCAGGCAATGATACAATTCCAAGTCTGCCCAAGTTGCCCTCTGGTTGCAATCCATCAACTTTTTTGAGTTGAAAAGATAGATAGAGTGGCTTTTCAGCGTCCACAATTAGAAGTCTCCAGTTGATGTGGGCCAAGACCACACACCCTGGGGCTTCGTTTTCTACTTCAGTTAACACATCTTGAAGAAATAGTTGACAGTTTTTGTTTTTTGTTTTTTCTAAGCCAAACTCACAGTGTGCTATTTGGGCTTCTCAAATCTGTGGACTGTCTCCATTCCTGTTTCATATTTTCTCTGTCTATGTTCAGCTATCTGATTTATAATTTATGGAACCTGCACACATCTTTACTATCACTCAGCAATGTACAGAAATGTCTGTTCACTGTAAGAAACTGTTTCTGGTATACCTGTCAGGTTTATTTTTCTAAACCTAGAGTTATACTGGGGCATTTTTAATCCATGTTTAATAATGGCTTCCTTTACTGAACTGTTTTTCTCAGCTTCTTGAATTTGTAGATAAACATGTCCTTAGTTTGCTTCTTTGTGTAACAGAGAATCTCAACCTCTGAGATTTTATTGGAAAAAAGTTCAGAAACCTATTATGATTCATAGATTCTGCAAGTGCAGTTTGAGAATAAACAGCAAATCCTGTAAACAGGTTTTGTGTCACCTTTAAATATAACTGATAATGGCTGGTGTGTGTGTGTGAGTGTGTTTGTATGTATCTATATATGTGTGTTTATGTGTCTTCATGTATGTGTGTGTTTGTGTAAGTGTGTGTGTGTGTGTGTGTGTGTGTGTGTGTGTGTGTGTGTGTGCATGTGTAATTCAGGGATTCCCAACTTATCTGGACTTAAACATTTCTGTTCAACCCAAAGAACAAATTTGGCTGTTCCTCTTGATGACCATTCCAAATCTCAATATCCTTGCAACTTCCATGGGGACTCATCTGTCATTTGCATAAAATGTTATGCCTCTTCAACTTCACAATTGAGTCTTTCCAGCTAAAGTATATTTTCATCTTCCCTACTATTGTATCTTTACTTCAATGATTTCTATTTAATAATTTTACAGTTTTGATTTTCATGAGACCTCTTCATTTCTATTTACTGAAAATCCCAGTAGAGGATTCTGGGATGGCTCTGATTATCTAGTGTCCTAATGAAGTGAAGATAAATAAAGGCCATATCTACTATAGCTGAATCCTATCAGTTGTTCTTTAGTTTCTTTGGGAGAATGTGGAGAGTAATGGGCTTAATAAGACTATATAGGTAGTGAAAGGGTTGCAACTTGTACAAATGCTAATTTCCCACTTGTTATAGGAAGAAACCAGGGGGAGTGTTTTTACCACCACTCCTGAGCTAAGAGACAGTTAAGGATACAGTCATTCCTCCCAACTGAGGAGGCATCATCCTATTCCAAAACTTCAGTTAGACCTCTTTGTGATTATGAAGCTTGGATGCCTTTCTTTATAGGATTCTGGGCAAAAGTCCATAAAAATGCATACACTTGGTACTTCTGCCTCCTGAAACTTCTACCAGAACATAATGGCAGCCCCTCTTGGGCTTTCCTACTGCCCTGGCAAGTTTTTATGTGAACTTGACACAAGCCAGTGTCATCTTGGAAGAGAACTTAGTTAAGAAAATGCTTCCTTAGAACTGTCCTGCAATGAGATCATAGTGCATTTTCTTGACCCATGATTGGTTTGAGAGAGCCCAGCTCATGTGTGAGGTGCTACCCCATGGATTCTGGCCTCAAGGGCTATATAAAAAGATAGTCAGAACAAGGCACTTAGTTGTGTTCCTCCATGGCCTCTACTTTGGTACTTACTGGCATGTTTCTGTAATGAGTTCTTCTCCTGACTTTTCCCAGTGACACAGTCTGACCTAATTGCTATGAGATGAAATCAACCTTTCTGCATTGTATTCATGTTGTTTTGCCACTGCAACAGAAACCCTAGTGGAGACAGAAATCAAACCAGGATGTGACATATTGCTGTGACATACTCAACCATGAGTCTTGGGAGGATTTTGGAAGGATTCCTATGAATCATTAGCTGGAAAGTCCATTTTTGTTCTCAGAGCTCAGCAGGCTGTTCTGTAATCCCTTGGAAGACAGAAATACTGATGGCAGAACAGATGATGAAGACCTGGCTTGGAAAGTTCCAGAATGAAGTTTTAAGAGTCTCTTAAAAACTATAGCAGAGCCATTGGTGTTTTGATTTGTGAACAATTAAATTGAAACTCTTACTTCATAGAACTACTGGCAATGGCACCCTGGTGGTAAAGAATCATCTGTGGTTAAGGAGAGACCAGCATGATCAAGGTGAAGACTTGTGGGCAATATATTCTCAAAGGTAGCACACAGAACTGGAATTTCAAGAGCAGCCAAGATTGAGCCTCCTACTGGCACTGGAAGCTGAAATTTTAAGAGTCACCAAGGGTGTACTGGTTTTGAAGGCATGGAAGCACCATGGAGAGTAGCTAAGGCTTAGCACATTGTTGCAAGGCAGCAATAACTTAAGAGGCAAAGGGAGCCTCTGGTGAAAATGCAGCTGATTTTCAGAGACCCCACATTTTGGAAATCAAGTACAACTAAATAATGCCAAGGACAGCAGAAGCTCTAGCATGGAGTCGAGTTGGCCAAAGTCTGTGAGACACTTTGTTCTATAGAATGTTCTTTGTAGCATTTAAGATCTGATGTCAAGAACCAAACTTTTTACAGTACAGACTGTTAGTTTTGCTTTGTTTGATATTATTGTGAATATGTCCTGATTGGTCTCTCTTGGAAAAAAGAAATCATGTAACCTAATTTGGTTTTATAAGAGCACATGGTTTAAATACTGGAATTACATTTTAGAGATACTTTGGATATTTTAAAAAGGCTTGTAACTTCAAAATAGACTAGATATTTTAAAGAGACTAAACTTTTATATTGTTGACATTTTTAGACATTATATCACTTTTAAAAAAAAGATTTATTTATTATTATACATAAGTACACTGTAGCTGTCTTCAGACACACCAGAAGAGGGCATCAGATCTCATTACTGATGATTGTGAGCCACCATGTGGTTGCTGGGATTTGAATTCAGGACCTTCGGAAGAGTAGTCAGTAATCTTAACTGCTGAGCCATCTCACCAGCCCCCATTATGTGACTTTTAAAAGTTGAAATTATATAGATTGTAACATTAATATTAATATATACTCTTGGGAACAGATGAGAAGAAAAGATTATATTTGAATAGTTATGCGGTTTTGTGTCAAGTGGACAAGAGATCCAATGTGCTGGCTAGTTTTATATCAACTTGGCACAAGCTAGACTTTGAAAAAATGTCACAAACAATTATGTAAGTGGTAGATTATCTTGATTGATCATTAGTGTGCTAGGATCCAGCTCACTATGTGTGGTGGCACTCCAGGATGGTTATTCTGAATGGTATAAGAATCATGAGTATTGGGCAAATGGATGTATCTGGAGGATACCATCCTTTGTGAGATAACCCAATCACAAAAGAAGTCACTTGATATGCACTCATGATAAATGGATATTAGCCCAGAAACTTAGAACACCCAAGATACAATTTGCAAAACATAAGAAAATCAAGAAGGAAGACCAACTGGGAATACTTCATTCCTCCTTAGAATAGGGAACAAAATACCCATGGAAGGAGTTACAGAGACAAAGTGTGGAGCTAAGATGAAACGATGGACTATCCAGAGACTATCCCACCCAGGGATCCATCCCATAATCAGCCACCAAACCCAGACACTATTGCATATGCCAGCAAGATGTTGCTGAAATACCCTGATATAACTGTCTCTTGTGAGGCTATGCCAGTGCCTGGCAAATACAGAAGTGGATGCTCACAGACATCTATTGGATGGAACAGAGGGCCCTGAATGGAGGAGCTAGAGAAAGTACCCAAGGAGCTGAAGGGATCTGCAACACTATAGGTGGAACAACAATATGAAGTAACCAGTACCCCCAGAGCTCCTTTCTCTATCTGCATATGTAGCAGAAGATGGCCTAGTCAGCCATCATTGGGAAGAGAGGCCCTTAGGTCTTGCAAACTTTATATGCCCCAGTACAGGGGAATGCCACAGCCAAGAAGTGGGAGTGGGTGGGTAGGGAAGCAGGGTGGGGGGAGGGTATAGGGAACTTTCAGGATAGCATTTGAAAAGTAAATAAAGAAAATATCTTTTTAAAAAAGAAAGAATCCTAAAATATAAATTCTCTAGCATGGGAAAAAAAAAAAGAATCATGAGCATTAACCCATGCAGACAAATGAGTAAGAAGCATTCCTCCATGTTCTCTCTCCATCAGTGACTGCCTTCATGTTCCTGCTCCATTTGAGTCCCTGTTCTGACTTCAGTCATATGCTGTAATGTGCAAATGTAAGCTGAAATAATTCCCCTTTGTCCTCAAGCTCCTTGGTCTTGTGGTTTTATCACATCAAGAGAAACGTTAAGACATCAAACTCTTGGTCTCTTTTTGTTAATATTTTTTGTTTCTCACACTTGTTTGTATCATCTTTACACATCTCATTCTTGGACAGTGTTTCCTAGAAAATTTAAAGGCAAAAAGGATATCTAAATATACAATAGTTTATTTATTTATGTATTTATTTATTTATTTAAATTCTATCTGCAGTATCTGTTAATAATAATAGTTTCCACAACCATGATTGGCATGACCAATGTATCCATCACAGGGGCTTGTAAAGGAAAGTACTGTTAGGAACAAACATAAGACACTGGGTTAACTTAAAAAAATGAACAATGCTTATTATTTAACTTCTGTTTATTTATTGTTTAGATAGATACTAGAGACAGCATTGTTTGTAGAGCTTGATCAATGGCATTTTGTCAACATACTATCTGAGTTCTTTTGCCCTTTCCTTCTCTTTTGGCCCTGTTTGTTCCCAGAGGACATTTCTCCTCGGCTTTATTTCCTGCTTCGATTTTCTTTATTCTTTATTCTTTATTCTTTTTCTCTTCCTCTTTCTCTTTCTTTTTCTCTTCGTTTTTCTCTTTCTTTCTTTCTTTCTTTCTTTCTTTCTTTCTTTCTTTCTTTCTTTCTTTCTTTCTTTCTTTTTAACACAGGATCACATCTAGATCAGAGTTTGTGCTTGAAAAAAACCTGCAGACCATCGGGACACCAAAACATCTATTTATTTATTGACTGATTTACTTATTTGTTTGCTTAGTTTTAGTAGATAGTTCTGAACTGAAAGGAGAAATTTTAATAATACCCTTTGAGGCAGACTTTAGCCAATCTAAGACTTTTAAGTATCATTCAAAACATATGATTGCAAATAATTTATTTGAGGGATGGTACTTCTATATATATTTGTAATATAAGAGTAATTATCAGGTACCAAGACTCAGAACACTGCAGACAAGAAGCTAGGAACAAAGGACACAAAACAGGGAGAAGATGGAAATTAATAGATTGTAGGAACATTGCTGTCAGTATTTACTAAGAAGCCCTTGGCTTGCTCTGACTATTCCGTGGAAACCAACTTAATTGCTCTAAGTGTTTCCTATCCTAGGCTCTAGACACTCTCCTTGATGGGCCAGTAAATGCAGAAGAGAAAGGGCCAAACCATTGCCTCAACCTTTGTATTTTACTTCCCCTGACTCATTGAAAATAAAACAAACTAGTTCCAAGATTTACTTGAAATCATCATTCAGCTTTCTTCTCAAAACCTGGACAGAATTATACTCCCAAGACCTCAGTTAATTCTCATCTTTATCTGCTAAGAAACATGGCCTTAACACTCTCCTGGGGGAAAATTAGAAAAGGCTATCCCAGGGGAAATCTTAATTATGATATCATCTTCCTTATGAATTTTTAGTGTATAAGTTAAAGAAAATGATCGAAGGTGTTTTATCTGTAATTTTTCTACTTACAGGATCACCCTAAATTAACCAGGAAAGGCCAAAAGCAATACTATGCTGGCTGATTTCTATGTAATTAAAAGTTAATGATTCTCCCTACACATTCCTCTCAGCCCCTATTTCTGCCTCTTACCTCCAGCCAGGCATTTTTAAGTATAACACTGTTTTCTTACCACTTTCAGGGACAGCACTTCAATATCCTTAACATCCTCAAAGGATTCAAATAGATGCTCCTTGTGCTTCTCCTGAGTTATGGAGGACACTCCCTATTCAAGAAGTGAGAAGATGGAAAGAAGATTCCAACTTTGATTTTAGGGTATCCTTGCACTCTGAGTTAATGGCCACTTAAAAAGAAACACATGTGCACATGGGTACTGGCACACACACACACACACACACACACACACACACACACACACGTAATTAAGGAAAATATTAATTATAATCAGCACAAAGATAAGTTCATTGGAGTTGGAGAAAGAAAATAAAGCTTAAATTATTTGACTAAATTGTAATCTCAAAAATATTTGTTTGAGAAGGAATTGTAGAGCTCTACTGAAAATCTGGATCAATATTTACAGGACTTTGTACAGTCAAATACCATTTGTGTCTAAATTGGGAGAGGTATTATGGTAATACTAGACCAGATCAGACTCTAACCTCAATAGTGAGGGAGGCATTTATAGTGGAAAAGATGCTATCTATCAGCAATGACTTCCATACATCCCTCAACAAGCATTCCAATGTCGTGAATTCCACTGGTCCATAATCAGTAACATTAATGGGAGCTTTCTAGATGAACAGAATATCCGTATACTAGAGAAACAGGCTTTTTTATTATATAATGCAGGGCCTTAAATAGACAAGAATAAAATCCCCCAATTATACTCTACTGGTTATGGTCTCCCAGAGGAGAATGAATCTGCTATTACCTTCTTCCAGAGGTAATCAGAAATCACAATAGCAGGCCAAAGGTCATCATAGGAGCCCCTCTTCCTTAGATATTTGGAAACTGAAAAATCTTGTGGCTGAATTAGGCAGAACCTTTGACCAATCATCTGGATTGCCACTTCAGTGTCTTACGACCAAGACCTGGTAAAGGTATATAGGAAAGACCACCATCATCAGGATTTTATAGGCATCACAAGAGTCACTCAGGGAGGGACTATCCTGAAAGTGTCCCCAGAAGTATAATTTCCCTATGGATTTTTCAGGACACTTTCAGAAGAAATGTCTACTAAAAAAGAGGACTACTGAGGATATCTCAAAACCTACCTCAAAACCATGTCTTAATTGCTCAGTACTTGACAGCCACACATCCCCAGAGCTTCACAGACCAGAGGTTTTCTTCCTCAGCTGAGACTGATAGCATCTCAAATCATCCTACTTTCTAGGTTTCTCACTCACTTGTCCAACTTGACAAGCCCTAGGTTCTCTTACAAGTAGGATGTCATATGATCAATTTCTTAGTGGCTATGAAAACCCAGTTCTCCATATTGACTTTTTCTATGGGTAAGTGCTCCAAACAACTCTTAGGGATACCTGACCAATAAATACAAGATGATTTTATGCAACCTGTGGCATTCCAATGCGATAGAGTATTCTTTTTCAACACTTTGTTTTTTCATAGACCATATGAGTTCCATTTCTGTTAGGAGCAGAGATATTCTTCTCACAGTGCCAAGTAGAATTAGTCCTGCAGGATTGAAACAGACACATGGAAAAACGATATGCCCAGCCACAGCTGCTATGCCAATCCTAATAATTTAAAGACCCTATCCCTTCCCACTGAAAACAGTATCCATTCAAACCTGAGAAAACAGGGGGATTCAAGTCTATTATGCTGTCTCTCTTAAAAATGCAGGAACTCTTGAGGGAATACTTCAGCCCCAATACCTGACCTATTTTGGAATCTCAAAAGAGAATTACTAAATAGAGGCTAATGAAACACCTCCTACCTCTCACTTTATGGAACACACTTTACTCAGGTGACACAGAACCTGCTTGGGACAACTTGCTATTATTTCTTGGAATTTCTTTCCTCTGTATTACTCACAAAGTGACCATCAGCCTTTATTTGCCTTAAAGATTCAACTCATTAAGGACAAGTCACATAGACATTCAAGCTCTAGGAATCCAGAGAGTGTCCTCTTCTGTTTAATTGATTGGCCTTAACCCCCGATTTAAGATCTGGTCAAGTTGTCTTATAACCTGACTTCAATTTGTACATGAATTATTTTTTATGAGAACTCTGAAAAAGGAATTTCCAAGGGAACCAAGTCCCATTCTAATATTACAGTTAAAAGTGGTATGTAAAAGGTCTATCAAGAAAATACTCAATTATGCAAACTTTATCCATTTCCTTAGCCTGATAAATAAGTGAGAACTTTTCTAAGGCCAGTGAATTTCTGGAGGATCAAGATTCCTGTCTTTTCCGTATTTTCAAATCAGACAATGTTCTTTATCAACTTATGAGACTCAGAAATAATACCCAGATTTTCTGGTATGGAGCTGCTATTTTTCCTAGAAATTCAAATAGCCATTTACTCCTGTCTGGGGACTACTAACTAACTCAACTCTGGCTTTATCCTTCTGTGATTGAAAAAAAAATGGGGAGTGGGGAATCTCATATTTTCTTGTGCATGCCTTCTGGTTGTATCAGCAACTCAAGCAGCTGGATAACTTAGCAAAAGAAAAAAAAATGCTTGATTCTGTAACTATGTACTGGCCAGTATGCCTGAGTACAACTGTATAAGTAAAACTCCTAATTCCTAAAGTGCATAAATTAAAGCTTGCAAAGCCCCCTACCATATAGACACTCCATGATATCAGAGGAATACTTAACATCAAGAGGAAATTATAGCTATCAGAAAATATAGTGATCAAACATCAAGTTTCCTCTTGGAAGTTCCTGAAGAGACCCTTGGAGTCTGCAATCTCTTAACACTTCTGCTTACCATCCTGATGAGGAAAGCCTTGATTATTCATAGTAAAAGGACTTTCTCAATCCCAATATTCACTCATGTGAGTTCATCTATACAGATTAGGATTTGGAAGGCAGGACAAGCACTCCAGTATAAACCAGGTCCAATTGGCAGAGTCTAGATACTATTAAAACCTTTGATCCTTAGTGAAAGGGAATAGGTAAATATTTATACAGAATCCAAATATTTAGACAAATTCCAAGTATGTATGCTTGATATTGCATACACCCACCAGGAACAAAAAGTTTTTATCACTTTGAGCACAGTTTTCAAACATTTCAAGGGCACCTCAGACTAACTAAACATAGCCCTCCTTCCCCATGTAATTAAAGTGCTGCACTGCTGATAGCACCAGAATGAAGAGGACCTGATCGTCTTGGAAATCCACTTAGGGGATGCTGATGCCAATATGGTGATACTTAGGACAGAAGGAATATTTTCCATCTTATGGAATGACTCCTATTCACAGGCCTATTCTACTCACTCTAAGATATAAAATGCCTAAGGACAGGCCTGCATCCTTGAACAGTGAAGATGGACAATCACATCTAAAGCCTGCTTGTGGTTGTCTCCTGTCCTTACTCTGTAAGACTTTACAGTTACTTCACTAAGTGTACCATCTGGGAAGGGGAAACTCTTCTTCTACTTATGAAAGTGTCAAGAGGGCCAAAATATGCAGAGAAGGAGGAAATAGAAACTGCTGAGATGGGAACAGCCTTTAGTCTAGGGATAGGACCACCCACCCATCTCAAAGTTTTAATCCAGAAATGTTCCTGTCCAAAGGAAGAACAGGGACAAAAATGGAACGGAGACTGAAGGAATGGCCAAATGGGAACTGCCCCACCTGGGGATCCATCATGCAGACCCCAAACTCAACACTGTTGCTGTTGTTAAGAGGCACTTGCTGACAGGAACCTAGAGTATTGGTTCCTTAGGAGGTCTGGCCAGCAACTGATCAATACAGATGTATATGCTTGGATCCAACCAACAGACTGAGCTCAGGGAACCTGTTGGGGGAACGGGCAGAGGACTGGAGTAGCAGAGGAGGATTGCAACCCCACTTGAAGAACAACATAGGCTGGCACAATCACCCAGTTCTCCCAGAGTCTAGACCACAAACTAAGGAGTGTACCTGGAGGGATCCATTACTTACATATTAGATACATATGTAGCGGAGGGTGGCCTTGCCTGACAGCAGTAGAAGAGGAGGCCCTTAGTCTCAGGGAGATTTGATACCCCAGAGTAGGGGGATGTTGGAGTGGTGGGCAGGAGTGGGTGGATGGATAGGGAGCACTCCCATACAGGCAAATGGGGAGGGGAGGGCAGATGTGGGATGGAGGATTGGTGGAGGGGTAAACAGGAAGTGGGATATCATTTGAGATATACATGAATGGAATGCTTAATAAAAAGGAAAAGAAAAGAAAGTGCTAAGAGGGAAAGAAATATCAAAGATCATATATAACTCACTGGTTTAGGGATGTGAAATCTATTAATAGAAGGCCTCTGTAACAATCACCTGCCTCACATTGGCATATAAGAACAGAAACTAAAATCCAGGAGAAGATTTGCAAATATATTTACATAACTGGAAGAAGTAAAACCATTTACTACTAGTATGTATAGATATTCTGATGAATAGTGTTGACATTTTTCTGTGCAAAACAGAAAAGGCACTAAAAGTAATAAAGGCCCATTAAATGAGTTTGATCCAGGTTCTAAAAAATGAAGAGCATACAGAATAACAATGGTCTGGCCAGACAAACTGAAGTCCCACAGACAGACTCTGGAAATAACAACTTAACCTCCCTTGTGCCTGACATGTTTTCTGTAAAGACATAGAAGATAAATGTCGTAACTAAAAGATATCTCACTATGTTGATACAGGAATTCAAAATCCCCCCCAATAAAACCACTTGATTTATTTAGCTTTGGTGCATTTAAGGAGTTTACAGGGGCCACTGGGACTGACTTCTTTGGAGCTCTGCATGGTAGACCTTTACTTTTGATTGATCTGATTATAATACCAAACAGAATTATTCTTGTAGTATATCATCTGGGTAGGTTTCAACAGGTTCTCTGAACACTCTTTATGCAAGTGCTTAACTTCCATTTAATTCCATCTCTTGTAACCAGGCAAAACTTTCAGTGGTGGAATGGGGACACCAACACAGCCACAGTACTTTATACCAACAATTTGTCCCCCACACATGGTGTGCAGGGGTAAAACAGAGTGCAGAATGACAGGCCTAGCTTGAGACCCATGACATGAGAGGGAGGCCATCCCTGATTCTATTGATAATATTCTGTTATAGTTGCAGACATGAAAGCTTACCATAAAAATCATCAGAGGGTTTTACTAGCACCTATTGAAAGCTGATGCAAAGACTTACAGTCAAACATTGAATAAAACTTGGAAAATATGTGGAGGAGGCAGGGAGGATTGAGGGTGCCAGAGGAGTCAAAGACACCACAAGAAAACCTACAGACTCAACTAACCTAGACCCACAGGGGCTCCTAAAATCTGAACTGCCAAATAGAAGTATGAATGGGAAGTACCTGGCCCTCTGCACATACATTTCAGTTATGTAGCTGGGTCTTCATGTAAGACTCCTAATAGCAGGAACAGGGCTGTCTCTGTGTATAGTGTCTACATATGGATCTCTTTCACTTAACTGCCTGCTTTAGTCTCAATAAAAGAAGATAATCATAGACTTACTGCAACTTGATATGACAGGGCTGGTTGATATTCATAGGAGGCCAGCCCTTTTCTTAGAAGAAAAGAAGGAGGGATGGATGGAAACGGGAGAGGAAGAGAGAGGGAAGGACTGGGAGGAGAGGATGGAGAGAAAGCTGTTATGGGATATACAGCCAATAAATAATTCAATCAACAAAATGTTTTTCTGTAGACAGCAAGTGATATCCATAACAAACAAGGGATTCTTTGCTTGCTTGTTTTCTTTTCATTTTACTTAATTCTCTGGTAATGGAAAGCAACTTTTTTTTTTTAAAGTAAGTCATGTCATTGTATATTTGTGTATCTGAAATGTGAAAAAAACATTGAAAAATTTAAAAGAAATGATATTTTGATTTTACTATTGCTGTGAAGTCTTCAAAATTTCCATGCAGGTATGTTTTATGGTAGAAAATAGTATTTCTGTGAAATCACATTTACACAATGCAGTTTACCTTTCTCTAAGGAGTTTCTTGTTTAAAGAAGCAGCTTCCTGTGTGTCCCTGGAAAGATTGCTGGAGAACATTTTGCCTGAAGCTGTGAAGCTATCTTCTGCCCCATTCTTCCCTCTTGAAGGATGTTGGGATAGTGTAACCTTTCCTTGTTTCATTTCGATGTGTAAATAAGTGTTTTACACAATTGTACCTGTCCCACAGCAGATATCTATCTGTCCTAGACTTTTCTGGCACTTCTATTGCTTCTTAAGGGAATATCATCAACTTATTTTGAATCAAATTGCAAAGCCATTTCCTAGTGTCAAGTGAGGCACCCTCCTGATCACACAGAGCAGCATTTCCTAAAAGCTTATTTGTTTTTCTGAGACCATCTATTCTAGTGCTTTTACTGAAGTTTCTTAAAATGACAGATTCATGTACCATTTCTGCATATATTTTCAATGTGGTCAGGTTTGCAATAAGGGTCTCCTCCTTCAATTTTGTCACAGTAATCTAATAGATTTGGTGGATTATAATTATATTAACTTATCAATAAAAATAGGTTACTAGATCTGTTAGTCCTATCCTTTAAGCTAACTCACTATCAAATTGTGATTCTCCAAGGATAGTCTGAATGAAAGTGGTTGCATGTATTAAAATGGTAGAAATTGAATAATCATTTTAATTATGTGAGTTTTATGCTACAAGTTACCACCAAATTTGTAGCTTAAAGTATAAAAATATATAACTTTATAGGTGTGGGATGTCATGTTCCAAAAACAAAAAAACAAACAAACAAACAAAAAAAGAAAAAAAAAAAAAAACGAAGTCATGGGAAGAACACTATTTATATAAGTTCTTTGGGAATCTGCTTTTCGCATTTCTTGCTGAGATGGCCACCCATACCCATTGATTATGGTAAGGTCCCAGAAATGGCAACTTCTGATACTTGCTTAATGGCATTATGTTTTTAAACAGTGATCTTCATGGATTCTCCTTAAATAACTGTCACAAGATTAAGCCTACCAGTAATAGCTCAGAAAGTTATCCATATAAGAACCTTTATCTTAGCTGTATTCTCAAATTCCTCTAGCCCTGTAAATATCATAGGAATACCACAGTGTGTGGGCTTTGGGAGTAGCCACTATTATTACCTCCACAATTCAGGAGAATATTGATAAATATGATGCAAATATCTGAGTGACAGATGCATGGTGACATCAGAAGTTCCATTGAGAAATAAATACTGCAGTTGTATATAGAAAATATAAGTATACAAGTCATAATTGAACTTATAGGATTGACTTGTGAGATCATAATAGCATAATAAATAAGAATATCTTTGTTGTACCACATAAGCCTGGGATTTGATTACCAGATTTGTCACTAGTTATTTGTATTATTTCTGCTAGAATTACTTGTATCTATCTCAAAAGAAACACAACAATGCACTTACTTGATGATGTCTTAGATATTAGCCCAAAAGCTTGGAATACCCAAGATATAATTCATAGAACACATGAAGCTCAAGAAGAAGGAAGACCAAAATGTGGGTGATTTGGTTTTTCTTAGAAGGGAGAAAAAGATACTCACTGGATCAAATGGAGGAAAAGTGTGGAACAGAAACTAAAGGAAGGGTCATACAGAGGCTACTCCACCTGGAGATCCATCCCATATATATAGTCACCAAACTCAGATGATGTTGTGGATGCCAGGAAGTGCTTGCTGACAGGAGTCTGATATAGCTGTCTCCTGAGAGGCTCTGCCAGAGCCTGACAAATACAGAGGTGGATGCTCACAGCCAACCATTGGACTGAGTATGCGGTCCCCAATGGAGGAATTAGAGGACTGAAAGAGCTAAAGGGGTTTGTAACCCCATGGGAAGAACAGCAATATGAACCAACCATAGCCCCTAGAGCTCCCAGGGATTAAACCACCAACCAAAGAGTACAGATGGAGAAACCCATGGATGGCCTTGTTGGGCATCAGTCATGTGAAGGCTGGATGCCCCAATATGAGAGAATGAGAGGATGGGGAGTCAGGAGTAGATGTGTGGGTGGAGGAACACTCTCATAAAAGGATGGATTGGGGGATAGGATAGGGGGCTTCTGCGGGAGAGGGGAAACCGGGAAAGGGGATAACATTTGAAATGTTAATTAAGAAAATAATCCAATAAAAATATAAAAAAAAACAGAATAAAAAATGTAAGTGCTCAATAAATATTTATAACAGAAATCATGACTAAACAAATGGGCTAGAACTGGTGAACTCCGAAACAGGGTAATGGCCTTTTGGAATCCATAAGAAAGAATAAGAAGAAAGTCAGAAAATAGAATGTCTGAAAACGGAATATTTCAAGGCTGTCATTGTATATTTCAGATCTCCTTACGTTTTTCAATTGCTTATTCAATAATCCTTTTAAAGATTGGGTTCAGTACAAACTTAGTGACAAAACTTATAGTACTGGGTTTGAGGAAGCAGAAGAGGAAGGTATATATATATATATAACCAGAATATTCTACATGCAGGTTTTCGTTTTAAGCAAAGCAAAGGAATGAAGTACCTACAAATGATAATGATCTCTGACCCTTCATAATAGGGCACTTATTGGAGAATATGTTAGCAGCCCTGGAAACAGTCTAGTTGGATAAAGAAAAGAATTTAATGTTGCAAGAAAACTGAATATTGTGAAGGGTTGTGTCTGAGGTACCGTGTGACTCCCCATGTGAGTAGAATGCTAGGCATTGGTCTATCTCAGGGTTTGTCACAGGCAAGATAAATGTGGCCTAGAAGACAGACTTAAGCAGAGAGCATGTGAAAAGCCTTCCCATAATGTTCTTCATTTTTCAAAACAATATTAAAATGTCTAGATCTTTCCAGACACTGTGGAATAAACTGCTTTTGGTGACAAAGAATTTTCTGTTTTCTGTGGGACTATGTTTCGTTTTATCTTAAGGAATTTCTGTACACTTAGTCTTTCTCACATTTAAGACTTTTCTTTGGCACTTTTTGTGTTAAAGCCATTTTTTATTAGTGATACATAATTAATCACTTATATACTGTGTCTTTTCTTTGTCTCCTCCTTTCCCTTTATCTTGTTACACAGATATCTGATTGTAACCTAATGTCTACCTCCATTCCCGATGAAACCAGTTTTCAATTGTATGAATTGTCATCCAGTCACAAACTCTATTGTACAGCGTTTAGCTTCTATAGTTTTGAGAATACTATACTGAGCTTGGCAGTCATCATATCAACTTCAAGTTAATGTTTCCTTTATTCTTTGATCGTCATTCACAAAGTTTCCTTCTCCTCTCTCTAAGCATCTGTTCTCAAAATCCTTTGTGGAGATCAAGTGTGTCTTTTCTTCTGTCCTTCTATGTTTGATCCTGTCTAATGCTTTTCTCTTTCTGTAAAGTTATTGTGACAGTCCAGTCTGTGGACCTTATTTTATCTCTGAAAGGATTTTAAATATACATGCAGTCTTAACTTTTTTCTTGATTTCAGACATATGTGTACTAATGTCTCCTGCAAAAAGAAGAAAAGCTGAGATTCAAACACCTTTTGAATTTCTGCTCATAGAACTTATACTGCACTATATTTGTACTATAACTAGTTCTAAATCACAAACTAAAGATTCACATTGATGATAATTTAACATCCTTTACAAAGTACTTCCATCATAATTTATTCTGACAAATACCTTCTATTTCTTAATTGTGTTTGGTTGGTTCTCTAATGCTATTTCCAGTAATGCTGTTCAGACTTATATTCACAAAAAAAAAACAATTTTTTATTTAATCGTTCTACATATAATTGAATATTTTCATCACCAAAGAAATTAATTTCATCCTTTTTCCTTCTAGGGAGGGAATAGCCCTAATACCCATAACTAATATTTTCAAATTCAAACTCCAAGTGATATGATAGAAAACAGGGACCTTTAGGAGTAAAATAAGTCATTATACTAAACTACTGGTAATAAGATTCATATACTATATGATACCTCTCTTGAGAGAGAGAGAGAGAGAGAGAGAGAGAGAGAGAGAGAGAGAGAGAGAGAGAGAGAGTCTTCCACTGTTCCCTTCCTTGCTCTTTCCATTCCTTGCTCCTACCAATAGTAAAACACTGCAGTAGAGTGATTACAAGTTGAGCCAGGAGACAAACCTGCTGGTGGTTTAAATTTTAAGAGATACTTTGGATGACTCCAAGAAAGCCATGTTGGAATGTGTTCACCCAGCCTGGTTGATGGCTTCCCAATACCAAAATATATGAGCACAAGAAAAAGTTTAAAATTCAATTGTATCTCCTTATATTACATTTTTCTTGGTGAGACCCTCTTCTCTTTCTTTATCTTGCCAACATCATTATTTATTATTTCATTTCAATAGTATCTTCTTCTGAATTCTTTCCTACAAACTCAGATTATGCTACATGTATTGTCATTTTCACAGGGGCATTTGCACTTATGTAACTCATTCCTCAACTAATAATTATGGCCATACCCTATCCTAGTCACACTTCAGCATAGTTATTAACACATTGTATGCAGTTAAAATTATTCTGAATCTGTTGGCTCTGGATTTTTTTAGGACCTGGCTGTTTGTAGAGTTATGCCCTATATGGAATCAGTGATGTTATTTCTGTTTATTGTAATACTTGTGTCTCCATTTCAAAAAAGGCTTCTTTTAAATATAGATGCTTTCACTCAGCATTCATATTAAATAATAATGTTTACAACAATAAAACACAAACAAGTATTAATATCATAATATCTTGACATATATTTACATTAGTATAGGCTTGGCCCAGAGAGTGGCACTATTAGGAGGTGTGGCCTTGTTGGAGTATGTGTAGCCTTGTTGCAATAGGTGTGTCATTGTGGGCATGGGCTCTAAGACTCTCCTCCTTGCTGCATGATCTCAGTCTTTGCCTAGCAGTGTTCAGATTGAGAATTACAACTCTCAGCTCCTGCTGCATCATGCCTGCCTGGACATTGCCATGCTCCCACCTTGATGATAATGGACTGAACCTCAGAATCTGTAAGCCAGCCCCAATTAAATGTTGTCCTTGTAAGAGTTGTCATGGTCATGATGTCTGTTCACAGCAGTATAAACCTAACGACGACACTCACCATATTGTTGTCAGCCTTATGTGTTGATCTACAAGCCTTTTCTGAAATCTCACAGGAACATTTGCATTGATGTAGTTGATTCTTTGAAGAATAATCATGGCTGTAACTGTTTGGCACAACTGTGCTATTCCTCTCACCCTTAAGTGCACACATAGTGATTTGGACCTTACAGGACTCAAGGCTTTTGCTAAAGCCACAAAGCTACCAAGCCAGAGGCAAGCAGAATGTATGACTTACTCCTTGACTCTCAGTATCAAAATTTTAGCTCTTGTTAAAAATCACATCAGACTTCTTGCCATGATGATTTAAGGTAAAAACAACTATTGTGCTTGATCCCTTCTATTTTATTCTGTTCTATTCCATCACCTGCTTTATCATTATGTAAGGTCCGCTCATCCTCTCAGACTATGCTCACTGGCATTATACATGTGTAGACTGACTTAATTCATTGCTGTTGCTTTTCATTCTTTGGATTTGATTCAGAAAGTTTTTATAGGCCCATGTCTAGGCTCTGATTGTCATTAGATTATCCCAGGACACCTTTTCAATGACTGTGAAGCATATATCTAGAAAGAGAAGGGATCTTTAAATTACCAATATCTAGGATAAGCTGCAGCAACAAAGAAATTATAGGCATGTAACTGTCCAGCGAGGGGCCTCCTAACCTTGACTGATTTTCTGTTCTTATTGCTCAAGGTTTTCTCCATTGGGAAACAAGAGCATGAGCACCAATCTGCTCCTTGTCAATCCCTAGAAAAGAGAGAACAAAAAGATCCATAGAACAAGTCGGGGCTACAGTGAGTTATTGTTTGGGATGAATTATTTAACGGATCAAGGATTTGGTAGCAAATAAAAAAAGGTATTTTATGTTTTGTTTCTTTGGTTTTCTAGTTTAGAGAAGAAACAAAAGGAGAAAACATAACAGCTGCTAGTTCGGTGAAGTGACTGGAGTTGGGGGTTAGAAAAACAGCAGATAAATGAGGCCGAAGGCAGCAGCTCCCCCAAGACTAGTAATGCATGTGCATGTATTGATAGATAAAAAGGTAGGGATCATGAATCAGTGCTTGATGAGAATGGCAGGTCTTGATCAATGTTGTCCTGTACTTCCCAGTATCAGGGATAAGAGCCCATCACATGAAGCTACTCAGTACCCCAGATCTAAGGTGAGCTGAATGATCCCGTTGCCACCATTTTGAAAATGAAATCTAGAGTGAAAAGCTCACTGCCATCCTATATCCTCAAACCCTCAGCTATAGCCAAACAGAAAACAGATTTTACGTAAAGTTTCAGTGTATTGATGTATCCAGTTATACATGGTTTGTGAATTGTCTTTGAATTGGCCATATTTCACTCATTCGTAAACATTTGCCGAAGTCCTATAATGCTGAACACAAGGCAGGCATTGTTAATGTGGTACCTGATTATGGAGAACAGACCATGAGAAAATAAATAAAAATCAACAAATGCACATTTACATTTTGTGATTAGATGAGGGAAGGAAATTATATGGAGAAGAGGGAGGAGCTATGCTGAGGGGAGAGGTTTGGAAGATGAGCAACTAAGGAAATCACGTCGATGAGCCCTGAGAAAAGCTCATAGCGCATACACAGAGCAAGATATCAGGAGCATAAGCCGTCTTAGTAGCAACACTTGGTTATATGAACTTCCAGAGACAGGTAAGGATTTATGCATGTTTCCAGACAATAGAAATCTTTCAGTGAGGCAGAGATATATCATGGACTTAACTAGAATTTTGGGAAGGAAGGAATCATACAACATACTGAACCATATTTGAATACAATCTAAAATTTATTGTTTAGCGTGAGCAACTTTAGGGAATGTATTTTTCTGTACTTCACTCTTTACCTATAAATATGAAAGTACTACCATCATGGGATTGCTGTAGGTATTACTGGAGTTAATACAGGTACTAAGCAATGTGCTATAAGTTTTATTAGAGATATGCTTGTGGGTCAGGTCCCATATCTTGGAAGAGAACAGATACACTTTAACTAACCATATAAGCCAAGGGGTATGCACGCATGTATAGTCCAAATAAAATGTGCAACAAAATTTTGAGAAAATAAATAATTAAAAGGGAAACAGCTAGATAAACTGTAGAGTGGCAAAATAGGATATTAAATATTATCCACAAAATCTTCAATATACTTCACTCCTGTTTGTAATCACTTTATTGTTAATAACTGTGTTTTTAAATACTTTTACCTTATCTGACTGTTTTGTATAATACTATGGTAACTATGCAGTAATATATATTATATATATGACAAAAGGCCATGCCATTTTCAGGGGCAATAACTAATAACTATAGATTTGATTTGTTGCTTGTCATACCAAAACAAGTACTACTAATTAATTCCTTTATTCAACAGAACGTTATTGACAACCAAACCCCAAATATCTGTTTACCAATTTTCTAGTGATTTTGAAAACAAGTTAAAATAAATTCTGATTTTGCAGCTAATAATATTTTTAAAGTTTGAATTAGTTAAAAGTTAAATGCTTGTGAGATAATTGACCCCAAAATGTCAGGTCACATTTAAATACGCATATATATATACATATATATGTATTTATATTTGGAAGCAAGGTAGTTTTAAGGTTCTGTCAACTTGACTGAATTCTAGAAGGGTTTGTAACAAATTCTAATCCATAACTTCTTTCATGGTTCACATTAGAAAATTTGCAATTGTAGGTTCAGTGTCTGCTCCTTTGAAATGAAACTATTCCTGACAATATTTTTCCAGCTTTGTGATCTAAGAATATCCTAAGAACCTGGCAGTCATGGGCATGAAATAAATACCAATACCATAACAGAAGACATCACCCTGTGGATGTCCTGGTATCCCAGGTAACAAACAGAGATGCCTGAAATCTGGAGAAAGCACGTGCTTTTCACGTTCTGGAATCACACCATAGGTCTAGCTCTTCTCTCCCAGTTCTCTTTAGGCTCATTCCCCACACAGAGACGTCCTCTTGCTTCTCCTTTTCAGACAGTACTATGTTGTCTTTTCTTTATTGCAATGCCCTTTTTCAAGTTATTTTATTTATTTACTTTTATCTGAAATAGTTATTTTTGGCACTGCTATATGTACCCACTGTGTGAATAAATGTCTTATAAACAATTATGTTCAGAATTTTCAATGTGCATCAAAGGAAAGAAGGCATGAGTATGCTTGGACGTGATTGCTACACCCATGTTCATAATAGTGTCAATGAGAGGAAACATTTTATTCATAATTGGATTATATAGAAACAAAGTAAATGACATCAATAACAATTATTCATTATTATTTAAGATAATACATTTTAAAATAATTATTTAAAACATAACATCTGATAAAGTTGAAATTCAAGTACAGTTGATCTCAAAGAGACCAACTAGACAGTATATCCATATATGTTTATAGTTTGTGAGTAAAAACACAAGAGGAGTGATTCTCAACCTATGAGTCATGAAATCTTTGGCCATTGCATATCAGATATCCTGCATGTCGGATATTTACAGTATGACTTGTAACTAGCAAAATTATAGTTGTAGCAAGAAATTAATTTCATGGTTGGAGGTCAGCACAACACAAGGAACTTTATTAAAGGGTCACAGTGTTAGGGAGTTTGAGAACCAGTGATCATGAGATGTATTTCCTTAGATTCAGTGCAAAGCAAGTATAATGGAAGTGTAGTGTGTACATGATTTTCCTCAGGGAATGAAGTTGTTCAAAGCAGTAAGAATACTTTTAAATCTGTGCATTTTCCTAAGAAGTAGGCAATGTGAAAATTTAGCTGTGAAATTCATGCTTATT
The DNA here is from genome assembly GCF_000001635.26 of Mus musculus. Taxonomy (NCBI): domain Eukaryota; kingdom Metazoa; phylum Chordata; class Mammalia; order Rodentia; family Muridae; genus Mus; species Mus musculus. The sequence goes on from NC_000067.6 coordinate 28,733,322, forward strand.
ATCTTAATGTAACATGAATTCTATCAACTATTTGGAACCAAATTATCATATATATTAGAGTCATTCTACACCCTAGACCAAACAAAGCAAAACAAAAAATTAGTAATTTGCAGTTGCATGGTAATTTTTAGGATCTAATGTTTTAAGCTCAAAATAGAAAATATGCTTTTTTAACTTGTAGTCTAGGTGATGATGGGTAAATAAATTTCAGGACCCACAAAAGAAATTCAGCCCATTAAATAAGGCTTATCATTTTTCAGAAGTAGGCAGTTTGGCCAGAATTGGTACAAGAAACAAACAAACAAACAAACAAAATACACAAAATGAATCTGCAGCCAAGTTTTTCTGTCTTGAGTTAAGTGAGTTGCCTTGGCAGCTGACATCAGTGATTTACTATCTAACAGACATCTCAGGAACTGCAGTGATTTATCCCCCACATCACTGGGGAGGGGAAGGAGGATTCCATTACATCTGCATGACAGTGATAAGCACAATTCAATTTCCAAATTTATGACAGGAATAGAATAAACCTTTTTAAACCTAAAATTACATAAATTTGCCTTCTCTCCTTATAAATATAAGGTAGTCCTCTAACTCACTTTGTCCTGAGAACTTTGCTCAGTAAAACCAAGCAGATTAGCAATCTTCAATTATTTTTACTTTACAAATGTTTTAATCTACTGTTTAAGTGGCATGCAAACATACTGTAAAATCAGGCTATTAGTGTTATCTACATAATCATCAGAATGAATTAAGGAAGAGATTGAGTTACTTCTTTGTTATCAATATTAAACAACAAAGACTTACATATAAGTAGGAGAGGTAGAATAGGTCAGTGGTGGTCTGTCACATCTACCATTGATATTTGGCATAGCTTTGCAAATTTGTTGCCCGTTTCATTTAAATCAAAATGTACTAAGAAGACCTACCTTCCATTAAGAGACTTGCTTGGCTACAGGCATTGCCTACTTCAAGGCACTATACTGCTAAGAGACTCAACTAGAGTCATCCAGAGGTGAAATCCCTGAACTTCCCTTAATTCCACGTCTCTGTCTCTGGAATATTATAGTGTAGAGATGCCATTCCCACCCCCAGCCCTGCACCCATTTCCATTCTCTCTCTTCTCTCTCTCTACCTGATCCTTAACCCTATCCCTACACCTCTCCCCATCCCATCTCCCATCCAGGTCCCTCTCTCTATCTGCTTTCTGTGACTATATTGTTCTCCTTTCTAACTAGATTCAAGCATCCTCACTTGGACCTTCTTTCTTGTTTAGCTTGTTGGTTCTGTGGATTGTAGCATGGGTATCCTGTATTTTTTTCCAGTTTTTTATTAGATATTTTCTTCATTTACATTTCAAATACTATCCCCAAAGCCCCCTATACCTTCCCCCCTTCCCTGCTTCACAACCCACCCACCCCTGCTTCCTGTTCCTGGCATTCCCTTGTACTGGGGCATATGATCTTTGCAATACCAAGGGCTCCTCCTCCTCTTGATGGCCAACTAGGCCATCCTCTGCTACATATGCAGCTAGAGACACAGCTCTGGGGATACTGGTTAGTTCATATCGTTGTTCCTCCTATAAAGTTGCAGACCCCTTTAGCTCCTTGGGTACTTTCTCTAGCTCCTTCATTAGGGGCCCTGTGTTTCATCCAATAAATGACCGTGAGCATCCACTTCTGTATTTGCCAGGCATTGACATAGACTCACAAGAGAGAGCTATGTCAGGGTCCTGTAAGCAAAATCTTTCTGGTATATGCAATAGCGTCTGAGTTTGGTGGTTGTTTATGGGATGGATCACTGGGTGGGGCAGTCTCTGGATGGTCTTTCCTTCCATCTTAGCTCCGAACTTTGTCTCTATAACTCCTTCCATGGGTATTTTGTTCCCCATTCTAAGAAGGAACAAAGTTTGCTCACTTGAAGAATGAAATTCACAGACCATAGAGGTGAGCTTTGTAAGACATGTAATTTTAAGTCCATAGGCGAAAAGTACATAGATGTATAGCAGAAACTTAGGGAAGTGTGATCAGGGGTAGGAGCTGCTCAGTCCTGTAGTCTCTAACTTGTGTGTTCTGGTTTGTCTTCTAAGCATCTGTCATATAGTCAGCCATTGCCAATAGGTAGACATGCTCATTTTGGAGAAAGCAGAGAAACAGAAAGTAGAACTATTTTCTATCATTCGTAGTCTCCAAAAAAGACCTTTTAAAACTGCTTTTTTTTTTTCAGGTTCTCTGCCTTATGTGGCCAGTTGTTGACATATTCTGTTATCATCAGTTATGTGCCTCCTGGTTTTTGTGTTCCTTTCCTCATTTCCCTCTCTGACTCTACCTTCCTCTTCAAAAATCTCTGTTCACCTGGATTCCATAACACTAATGGACTAACTTGTAGGTCTTCCCACTGATTTCTGTCAATGTGTTCAAGCTGCTATAACAGAATACTATACAGTAGCTTAATAACAGATTGGAATGTCCACGATCACAGATCATAGGAAATTCCTTCTCATTGTGCTCCTTCCTAGAAGGAAGGAAATGATCTTTTACCTTCTCACAGAGGGGAAATGTGGCATTCTATTACTATTTATGATTTTTTTGTCTCTGACTATTTCTTTCTATGTACCTACTGAGATATCAGTTGTTTTCCTCAATAACTCTCTGCCTTCCTTGTTTGTTCCTTTGGTCAGATTTCTTATTGAACCTAAACTTACAGATTTGGCTTGGTTATCTGGCCAGAAAAATCCATGGATTCTCCTTTCTTGAACAGCCTCTGCAACTGGTGTTGGGATCATAATCATATGCTGTTTTACCCATGTTTTCCATGGTATAGGGGAACTGAACTGTGGGCTAATAGCTTACAGGATAAGCTATCTCTCCAGGTCCTGCATGAAGTTTGAAAGAAAAAAGAGAGAGAGAGAAGGAAAAGAATAAGAAAAAGAGGAGGAGGAGGAGGAAGAAGAAGAGGAGGAAGAGGACAAGGAGCATTAACAAAAGGAAAAACAGAGCAATTAACTACAGTTGTGAGGGAATGGTCTATATTTACCTTGTGCTATAAATTAATGAATTGCGTGTATTTGTCAAAATTCACATAACAAAAGCAAACCCCAATAACATTTACGATAATTTCTGGTTACTTTTCATGGCATAACAAAATCCAATCAGGTCATAGGTAACATTAACTGTCACCCTGCACATTAAGAATTCATGAGAGTCAATCTTCTAATATTTACTATTTATATCCCATTATCTGTCAAACTTTGATTCCTAGGATTTTCAAATTGACTGAATTTATTTCAGTCGAGCCAAAGTCATTATTTTCCCCTAGAGATACCCTGTTCATTGATTCATGCTTCTACTTACACATTCCTAACATATTTTTACTACTTAAAATGTATACTTGATTACTTCTTTAGCTTGAGTAAAATCCTACAACTCCAACACACTGTTGCAGAATTACTAGCTTGAACATTTGAAAATAAGGCATATTGCTTATGTATACACTGATGATAATGGCAGTCAGGAAGATTAATTAAAGATAGTCATATTTGAAATACTGTAATATAATAAAAAGTTTGAGATATCACTTGCAAGCTGCAGCATGCAGGGGAGCTGGCCCTGTGCCTCACCTGGGCAGCATGAGATAGCTGAGCATGCTGGTATGGGCACAGAAGAGATGGTCCCTGCAGTGTGAGAGCAGGGGCACAGGTTCCACCCCTTACCTGCTCTGCCAAGCAGGCGAGCTGACCCCACCCCTCGCCTGGGCATAGTAGGAGAACTTGTGCAAGAGATCTGGTAGGCAGATCAAATCAGCTACCATCAAGGCCAAAACCCAGGACTTTTGAGTTGGCGTATCCAAACACTTATCCCAGCTATTAAGCGCTGAGCATGTGACAGAGCTGGTCCTGCAGAACTAAAGCTGTAAGAACTTTATATGCCCGAGTACAGGGGAACGCCAGGGCCAAAAATGGGGAGTGAGTGCGTAGGGGATTGGGGGGGTTGGTATGGGGGACCTTTGGGATAGCATTGCAAATGTAAACGAGGAAAATACCTAATAAAAAAAAGAGAAAAAAAAAGAATCTCCATGACACAGACCAACAAGAGGATATCCAAGAGGAACCCCACTGAGGATACAGTATTGATGGTGTAGCAGAGGCCAGAGGCTTCAAACCAAACTAACGACTTATGACAATAACATTCACAATTAAAGCTCTTGGGCCAAAAGGATATATTGTGCAACACACCATGACACGCCACAGTTTCCACCTTGAGATATTTGTTTTTACTTTTTGATTTTCTGTGTTTGTTTGTTTTTGTAGGAGACTTACAAAGGTAGAGGGTAGATATGGAGGGGCAGGGACATGAGTGGAGACTGAGGCACATGATGTGAAATTGACAACGAATCAATAAAAAGTTAAAAAAATAAAAATAATCAAACGAGAAACCTGTAAGAAGAAGGAATAAAATGTTTGCGTAATTGATTTTTGTTAAGACTAATATTATAATTTCCATGTGTTTTATCTTCATGAGAAGCACACATAATATTCAGTGGTTTAGACCGTGAGCACTGACTAGGCAATCCTATAACATTTAAAGCAAGGGTTTTGCCTCATGGTTCTGGGGTGAATAAATCTATAAAGGTTTTAATAACACATGTCAAACTCATTCCAGTATTGCTGTATTAACTTTTCTTGGGGGGAACCAGTGCTCACTCATGCATATGGACACCAATGATATACCAAAGAAGAATTGTATCAAAGTCTTTCTTACAGAATACAGGTGAGGTGTTATTTCCAGAATATAGATTACCCCCCCCCCCCCCAAATAGCTGCATCACTGAAAGGTCTCCCTAAACATGGATAGAGCTCTGAGGAAAGTGAATCATGGAGTTTGGCTGCTAATTAGTATTTTATTTTTGTGTATCCTTGAGCATCTGCAAAGATAACTTGCATCTCACTGAAGAGAAGAGTAGCTGAGATTTCCTGAGGAGAATGCCTGCATCCAGTATATTTTGTATAGAAAGTGATATATAATTGCTTTTTTTTTGTTTAAAATGTTAATAACTGTTTATTGCGGTTGTATCTAAATTATAACAGACAGATTTTCAATGCCTAAGGTGAAGCTGACATTGAAAATAAACATTATGTAATTAAATATTGCATTGACTTTTGTTTTGTGCATAGCAAGGAAAATGTGTAATGAATCTGCACCATTAAAATGTAATTTTACACAATCTTTACATACATATCAAACACATGATTACAAGAATAGAAAATAATGAATACAACAATGATGAGGATTGTTTGATGATTTATAATTCATCTCTCCTATGGTATGCAAATTTCAACTAATCTGCTTAGATTTTTTTTTTAATTTTGAATCAAATGCTGAAATAAGTGGGTTTTTTTTTGAGTCTTTTATGGAAAATATGACCCAATTTCTTATTTATACGAATAGTAAAATCATGTTCAGGAATCTTTCTCACAGCATGTAAAACAGATATTTGTGTAAGAGTGAGAATTAAGCAAAGATATGAATGAGCATATCCAAGTAACATGACTTGGTATTTTTAAAAAGCAAACCATTGACTATTAAAAGTTCCATCCCAGGATGTGAGTATGAATAGCACATTTCAGAACTAGTTCTACTTTATATATTTGTAACGTTAACTTTCAAAAGCACTTTGGTTTTTTATAACCTTTTGCTTTTATGAAGAGGTGTAGTTAGTAATCATATGATAGGACTAACTTGCAACACAGAAACCATTTGAAATAAAAAGCTATCAATCACCATTCATCTTAGTGACAGGACTCCCTTTACTCAGGGCTCTTGATGTCTGTGAAGGATTTCTTTCCAAAACCTGTTGATGCTCATACACAATTGGATTTGCATGCAACTTATAGACAACCTTTGTAAAAGTTTTTCTCTCAGTTACTTATACTACAATTGATTCTTTGATCAGGAGGTCAGCTGTTGTTTCAGGAATGAATAAGGACTCAAAAAAGCAAGACCTCAACATTCAGCCACATCTTACTAAATGCAGAAATCTGTACTTGCTTGTGAGTAAATACACACACACACACACACAAATAAAAACATACAGCAAAGCACAAAAAGAAATGGACATTTCAGGTGAGATCATTATCTGACTTTGTTCAGCAGAGCCAATTTTTTTTAGGTTTTAGTGTGTGATGAATTTCCTTCTTCCCATGCTGGTTTGAATGGCTAGATAAGACTGGATAATATGGACAAAGAAAGGGAAGCTGATTATTGTACACCACTAAAGCCTCCTCCTTGCAGCCCACCACCACTCCTCAGAGAGAAGAAGCAGGAAGTCAGCCATGCTAAATGTTTAACATGAAGATTTGTATTAAGCTACCTTGATCCTTTTTTTCTTATAGTTTTTTTTTCCTTTTGTTTTGTTTTGTTTTGGCCAAATATCTTTGGATTATAACGTTGAATCTGTAAGTTTATCAAACTCATTATATGAATATTTAGGTGGAAACAGTATCTCAGCTAAGCCTGAACACTGGTGTAAGCTTATCATGGTAACTTTCTTCTTTTAACAATTTTTTTCTTCTTTTTACAATTGCTTGAGCCTTCATAAATAGGGGAATTAATGTCATAGCATAATTTCATTGTGGTTATCCAGATATCAAGTTAGTGTTTTCTATGCACTCTCCCTCCCTGTTTATCCCCACTTCTAGCTTTCTAAATTACCAATCTTTGCATCTCTGATATAATGCCTTCTGGTATTATTATTCCAGATTATGTGAGTAGGCAACATGTGTTATCTTCTGTTTTTCCATGTGTTATTGGTTATTTTATTTATTTACATTTCAAATGTTATCCCCTTTCAAGTTTCCCCTCAACAAGCCCCCTATTCCCTCCTTCCTCCCTCTGCCTCTGTGAGGGTACTCCCCTAATTATCCACCCATTCCTGCCTCGTTGCCATAGTAGTCCCCTATCCTGGGTCATCCAGCCTCCACAGGACTAAAGGTATTCTCTCCCTGTGATGCCTGATAAGGCCATCCTCTGATACATATCAGAGTCATGGGTACTCCCTGTGTATTCTTTGGTGTTGGTTTAGTCCTTGGGAGCTCTGGAGGGTTTGGTTGATTGATATTTTTGCTCTTCCTATGAGGTTGCAAACCCCTTTATTTCCTACAGTTCTTGCCCTAACTTCTCCATTGGAGTCCCCCATCTCTGGATGGTCTTTCCTTCAGTTTCTGCTCCACTCTTTGTCCATGCGTTTCCTTTTGACAGGAAGAATTCTGGATTAATATTTTTGAAGTGGGTGTGTGGCCCCATCCCTCCATTGGGGGCCATGCCTATCCACTGGATATGGGTATTTCGGTTAAAGTCCTCTCTGTTGGGTTCTGGAAATCTCTTGGGTTCCCTGGCATCTGAGACTTTCTAGTTGCTAACTCCATTCCCCCTCTTGCATTGTTACACTCCTACTTTCAAATATCTGACCCTCTGTAGTTCTCCCCCATCTCCTCCCACATCTGAACTGCTCCCCCTTTTCCCTCACCTTCCTCTCCTTCCCAGATCCCTCTCTCCCTTTACTTCCATATCTCCATTTCTAACTTAAAAATACGAATGAAAGATAATTACCAAAATGCATTGAGGAACATAGCAATTAACACACAGAAACGTCAACCTGCATGCTTGGCATCCAAAATTTGCTCTCTATATTTTACTGACCAGGTATCTTAGTTGGTATAACAACTTCTGTTTCTTGATTTACCTTTCTGATTCTTTTGTTTATAGAGCTACCTAAAAAATAAAATCATTATTTTGTTGTGAATAATAACTCTCATAATGCTATATCTAGTCACATATAACATAAACCCCTTAGTATCTTTACATCCGTCAACAAAGACAAAATTTCTGTTTAATCTAGTCATTTACTCTATAGTTGAACATGTAAACTACCCAGAAAATATCAATAAATTGGGATTGACATAAGTAGCCATAGAAAAATTAGTGATTCATTTAAAAGCATAGAATAATTTATGTCACAAAAACTTCATTGGCTGTACAACTCATAAAAATATTTTTCTTTCTTTTGTATTACTCAAAGTGTAAACCTGTGAAATGGATAAAATTCAATAGAAGTATATTTAATGATGTATTGGTATTCCAGGGTGGATAACTGGAGACCTTTCTTTTGTTGTTTTATTTGTCACTATCAAGTATGGTTTTACAAATGTTGGTATTACAACTCTCAAGGACACCAAGGATGGATGTCTTAAACTTACACCATGCTGTGACTCTATAATACAGTCCCACATGTTGCAGTGGTCTCCAATCACAAAATTATTTTCTTACTACTTCAGGACTATAATTTTGCTTTTGTTAGAAATCATAATGTAAATATATGACATGCAGGATATCAGATATTCCTATTTATTAAGATTTGAAAACTTAAAACTCAACTGTAAATTTTCTAGTGTAAATCTTTAAAGGACTGGGAGGTCCTGGTTAGAAGGTGCCACAAACCTTTGTAGAATTTAATCAAGCTGAGAGAAGCTAAAAGCCAACTTGCTTTCATATTAAAAAGAAAGAATATTGAGGCATGACTAAAAAGTGACCTCACATTTGAGGGGGGGAATTATCTCACAAGCTCTTAATTCTTAACTAATTCAAATTTTATAAAGTATCATAACCACCAAAACTAGCCACATAATAATGAATAACATTTAAGAAGTTTTTTTTTATTTTTTATGAACAAGCATAATTTATTTTTGAATCCCTCCTCCATTCATTTTATGAATCATTTAAGAAAATATCCTAATACTAGTCTTTAATCAATAATAAGTTGTCAGTCTCCAAATAGGTACACAATCAGCAGCACATATTTATATCCTAAGAAAAATTTTCTCATGCATAAAAACTAATCTAATGGGCTTTAGGTTTTTAAAGCTAAGCTAGCATAATCCATCTAATCTATGAAGCTTAATTTAAAAAGTACTACAGTTCAGAGCAAATGTAAATATTTTAAGAACTCTGAACACCTTAAGAGATGTTAATCGTGTAACAAATATATTTATTTATAAATGAAGGTTCTTGTTATTCTTAATTAAAAATGTTATCATTTGATGTGCTTTGCCTGCATGTATATTCTGTACCATGTGTGTACCCTGTTCCCACAGAAGCCAGTTAAGTCCTAGGAACTTGAGTTGCATGTAGTTTCTGAACTGCCATGTGTGTGCTGGAAATCAAACCTGGGCCTTTAGGAAAATAGGACAATGCTATTAATAATCAAACTGTCTACTCATGGACTTCCTTTTACTTTGGACTATTTATCTTTCGTTGAATTAAGTGATTGTATGTGAGTGTTTTTCTGATAACATATTCATGAGTCCAATCTACTGAGATGCCACATTGCAGGAGAGAGTCCCCTGGAGCCGGAAATAGAGAGGGCATTATGAGTTACCCTGTATAGATGATAGGAACCAAACTATAGCTCCATTCTGGTTCATAAAAACTACAAATGTTCTTAACTATTGAGACATTTTTCCAGACCCTGATCAGAGCTCTCTTCCTCCCATTTTTAGTTAAGTTGTTTATTTATTCACCTTACCTCTCAATATCAACTCCCTCCTCCCATTACTCCCTCATGCAGATCCTTCCCCCATTCTCCACTTTGCTTCTTCTCTGATAATGGGGAGGCCCTCCTGGGTGTCACCTTACCTTGGCACATAAAGTTACTGCAGAACTAGACTCATCCTCTCCAACCTTGGCCAGACAAGGCTGCCCAGTTATGAGAATGGGATCCACAGGCAAACAACTTCAGGGTTATCCCCCACTCAGGTTGAGTGAGGTAACCCAGACACAAAAGGATCTGAACTGTATGAACTCACTTATAAGTGAATATTAGTCATAAAATACAGAATACAATTCCTGAACAGAACACCAATGGCTTGTGCTATAATATTAAGAATAGACAAATCGACCTCATAAAATTGCAAAGCTTCTGTAAGGCAAAAGACACTGTCAATAAGACAAAAAGGCCATCAACAGACTGGGAAAGGATTTTTACCTATCCTAAATCCAATAGGGGACTAATTTCCAATATATACAAAGAATTCAAGAAGCTGGACTCCATAAAATCAAATAACCCCATTTAAAAAATGGGACACAGAACTAAACAAAGAATTCTCAACTGAGGAATACCGAATGGCTAAGAAGCACCTAAAAAAATGTTCAACATCCTTAATCATCAGGGAAATACAAATCAAAACAACCCTGAGATTCCACCTCACACCAGTCAGAATGGCTAAGATCAAAAATTTAGGTAACAGCAGATGCTGGCAAGGATGTGGTGAAAGAGGAACACTTCTCTATTGTTGGTGGGATTGCAAGCTTGTACAACCACTCTGGAAATCAGTCTGGCGGTTCCTCAGAAAATTGGACATAGTACTACTGGAGGATCCCGCAATACCTCTCCTGGGCATATATCCAGAAGATGTTCCAAATGGTAATAAGAACACAGGCTTCAAACTTTATATGCCTCAGTATAGGGGAACTTCAGGGCCAAGAAGTGGGAGTGGGTGGGAAGTGGGAGTGGGGGGGGAGAGTATGGGGGACTTTTGGGATAGCATTAGAAATGTAAATGAAGAAAATACCTAATTAAAAAAATGACTATATAAAAAAAAAAGAACACAGGCTTCACTATGTTCAGAGCACCCTTATTTATAATAGCCAGAAGCTGGAATGAACCCAGATGCCCCTCAACAGAGGAATGGATACAGAAAATGTGGTACATTTACACAATGGAGTACTACTCAGCTATTAAAAAATGAATTTATGAAATTCCTAGGCAAATGGATGGATCTGGATGGTATCATCCTGAGTGAGGTAGCCCAATCACAAAAGAACTCACATGATACACACTCACTGATAAGTGGATATTAGCCCAGAAACTTAGAATACCCAAGGTACAATTTGCAAAATAGGTGAAACTCAAGAACAAGGAAGACCAAAGTGTAGATACTTTGTTACTTCTTAGAATTGGGAACAGAATACCCGTGGAAAGAGTTACAGAGGCAAAGTTTCCAGCTAAGTTGAAAGGATGGAAAATCCAGAGACTACCCCACCTAGAGATCCATCCCATAATCAGCCACCAAAGGCAGACACTATTACATATGCCAGCAAGATTTTGCTGAAAGGACCCTGATATAGCTGTCTCTTGTGAGTCTATGCCTATGCCTGGCAAATACAGAAGTGGATGCTCACAGTCCTCTATTGGATGGAACACAGGGCCCCTAATGAAAGAGCTAGAGAAAGTACCCAAGGAGCTAAAGGGGTCTGCAACCCTATAGGAAGAACACGATATGAACTAACCATTACCCCCAGAGCTGTGTCTCTAGTTGCATATGTAGCAGAGGATGGCCTAGTTGGTCATCAAGAGGAGGAGGAGCCCTTGGTATTGCAAAGATCATATGCCCCAGTACAAGGGAATGCCAGGGACAGAAAGCAGGGGTGCGTGGTTTGGGAAGAAGTGTGGGGAGATGTATAGGGGGCTTTGGGGATAGCATTTGAAATGTAAATAAAGAAAATATTTAATAATAATAAAAAGACTTCAACTGCCTTTGGCTCAGTGTGGCTGTGGTAGCTACTTGGTTTTTCAGCTTCTCAGGAAAACCTTTATTATTCTCAAAGAAAAGGAGTAGTGATGTCTATTATTGATTGTCCACTTGACAAACCAGAGGAAAAAAAGCACCTCACTTGAGGAATTTCCTCCACTAGCTTAGTATTTAGGCAAGTATGGGTGTGGGTCACTTTCTTTATTTCTAATTGATGAAACAGGCATATTCATACTCAGCAGTCCCATTCCGGGTCAAGTGGTCCTGGCTTATATAAGGGAGCTGAGCAAACCTCAGGGGAAAAGTCATTGAAGCAGCATCCATCTGTGGCCTCTGATTGATTCTGTTCTTGCATCTACTTCCCTGCCCTGTGTTTGTCCTTTAGTTTTCCTCAATAGTAGACTGTGACTTGTCAACAAAACAAAACATTTCTCCCTAAAGCTTCTTTTATTCTGTGCTATAATGACAGCAAAAGATAAGCAAACTGGAACAGAGGAATTTAGGAGCTCATTGATATGTGATAACTGTGTCCTTATAACAAATCTGTGAAGTAGACATTGAAGGAGTATAAAAAGCCAGCAAAAAGAATGGAAACAGGAAACCTCTGGAGATAAGAACTTGGGGGAACCTCCAGAATGTACCAGAGACCTAGGAGGTGAGAGACTTTCAGGATTCAAGGGAGGGACATTAGATGAAATGCCCAACAGTAGTAAGAGGGAACTTATAGTACCCACCTTCAGCAGAAAGACAGGACATCAAATTAGGGAGCGGTGGTCCATCCCATAGTCACAACTCTAAACTAGTCCTGTCTAAAAGAATTACAGGGATGGAAACAGAGAGGAGCCTGAGGAAAAGAAGGTGCAGCAACAGTTCCAAAGTGGGATCCAGCTCAAAGGGATATCCCAAGGCCTCACACTATTACTGAGGCTATGGAGTACTCACAAAAAGGGACTTAACATGACCGCTCTCCAGAAGACCCAACAAGCAGCTGAAAGAGTCAGATGCAGATATTTTCACGCAACCAATGGACAGAAGCTGCTGACCTCTGTTGTTGAATTAGGGAAGCCTGAAAGAAGCTGAGGAGAAGGGCGACCCTGTAGGAGGTCCAGCAGTCTCAATTAATCTGACCCCTGAGATCTCTCACTGGACCACCAAACAGGAAGCATATACCTGCTGATATGAGGCCCCCAACACACATAGAGGAGAGGAATGTTGGTTCTGTGTTCATTCAGAGATGATGTTCCTAACCCTCAAGAGACTGGAGGATCCAGGGAGTTTAGAGGTCAGGTGGGTTGAGGGGTAGGGACATCCATCCATGTGCAGGGACATTCAGGGGGGTGGCGAGGAGAATGAGATGTGGTGCAGTCGGAGGGCAGATGGGGTGGGAAGAATAAAACATTGAGTTTTAATTAATTAATTAATTAATTAACTAACTAATTTTTTAAAAAGAGTGCTTTCCACATAACAACCACCCTCAATCCAAAGGCTTGTAGCAATGGTGTCTGCCATCTTGTCTCTTAGAAAGTTTATAGTCAATAAAGTAGGTTACCATTCTGACCAAAAAAAAAAAAAAAAAAAAATGTCACAGGTAATATGACAAAGGTACCTCTAGATGGATGTGAAATATAATCACAGAGGTTAGAGACAGAGATTATATAGACGTTTAAAGTGGTTATAAGGGGTTAATGGTCACTAGCAAGAACATCATGTCTGGAAAAGTATGGAGACCTGTGGGATATAGTGGAGATCTGGAGATCAGAGATGGAGAAAGTGGAGCCTAGTCTTTTTAAGAGTTAAGAAAGAGTAAAAGAAAATGACTACCCCAGGGGATCAATGGTGTCAAAGGCAAGATGCCCTGGGATGGGAGGAATGACATTACTAATGAGCAGCTGCAGGGAGTCAAGTCTCAAAGGCTATAAACTAATTCCCAGCAATGGCATGTTTTAGCTGAAATTTGGATTCTCTATATTAAAATTATTTTTATCATCTTAAAGATATTTTTTAAGTTTTTTTAATTCTTTAAGAATATTAATTCTTGTGTTTTTTTACATTTACAAACTTGAATTCTTTCCTAATAATATTAATAAAAAAACAGTTCTGGACAAAGTGACAAAGCTTCAGAGTTGTAAGGAACAGATGAAATTATTAATTCGTGTTTTTAAATTTTTATTGGTTATTTTATTTATTTACATTTCAAATGTTATCCCCCTTCCAGTTTCCCCTTCATAAACCCTCTATCCCACCCCATTTACCCCTGCTTTTATAAGGGTGCTCCCTTAAGAGTTATAATTTTTCAAAATCAAAATATAATTATATCTTAACCCCACTTTATTTTTTCCCCTCAAATCCCTCTGTGTAACCCCCAACTTTTCTTTTCCACAAATTACTCTTTCATGGTTTTAAAGATTAATTTTATTTGGATAAAAATCTCTTTCCTGGATTTTCAGGTTTGTCTATTTGTTTAAAACCTCTATTATTATTGTAATAAGATAAATTTGTGTGTATGTGTGTGTTGGGGGGGTTCACATCTTTTGTTAATGAAATAACTCTGCAGGTGCAGGAACAAATAGAAGACAAAATAAACAACTCCATCTAGAACTTTTAAGAAACTATAATATCATCTATGTAGTTATATAAAAGTGATAAGATGAATACTGAATAATAACAGCTTTCATAGAAGATATTAGTAAGATATGAAGGCCTTTTTTTTTTGCTCTCTTTGTGATGTGAAGTACCCTTCTTTATGATGCTTAAATATGAGTGTTTGTATTGTAATTATTTTAGGATATGAAAATTATAAACCATCAAGGCATAGCAGATATAACTAGAAAAAGCAGGTTTAATTCTAAAAACTGTAACTATAGATTCAGTTATTTATCTATTCTCTAGGAAGAAGAAGAATATTAGCTTCTGTTGGAATTTTAGTTTTTTGGAGGCTTGGATTCCAGTACTTAAGTTAAAATATATGTACATTATCAGTTCTGTGGCAAGATGTGTTCATTTTGTAAGATAGCATTGATCATTTACTCTGACTTTTAAACCTACTAATCTTTTTCATTGTGGGATATATGTTTTTGTAATAATAGAGTAAATTCATTATTACATACATATAAAATATGCTACAACATCTTATTTCATTACACATGAAATATATATATATATATATATATATATATATATATATTCCATTAGATTTTATATATTATTATATTTATTTTGTACACGATTGTTATGGAAACTTTCCTGGAGAGAAATGACCAAATACTTCTTCATGCCAGCTAGGATACATGTAGTGGAAGCAATTTTCTCAAATGTAGCTTAAGGAAGCAGTGAATTTATTAAGACTACTTACAGGAGTTTCAGTGAAGTGTAACTTACATGAACAATATTTGAAGACGTATATGAACTTGCATAAGGGATTTTTGATTCTTGTGAGTTTCAGAAGATGCACGAGACTAGTGAGGTATTTCCTAAGTTTAAATTAAGTTTACTTTGTGAATCTTAATGAAACACCCTCAGGGATGGACTATTCCAGTGTGCATGAAATTATGAGACAAAACACATAGAAAACAAATCTAAAACCAACAGATTTGCCAATTTACTCGTACCAAGAATTTTGAGATATACCTTACCTCATAATCCTAGAAGTATAAATTTAAGAAAATTTCATTCGATTTAAGGAATTAAGAAATCCTTGAGAAGTCTAGTGCGTTTAACTGTCTCAGTTTTTGCAAGATGGTGATTTTCTCTGACAGAACTGAGGGTACCTATTGCCTGGGGTTCTCAAGTTATGGCTTCAATTTGTCATTTATTCTATTTGAGTTGATTCTGTGACCCACCTTCTTTGGTTTTAATTTGTTATTGTTTTACCTAGACAAGTCAGAAGCTTTCTCTATAGAAGGGACCTTCTGTATTGATACTTTACCTCCTGAGGAGGAACAAAGAAAGCTCTCAGGATTTTTAAATCCCAGGACAATTTTAATACAGAGAGAATTCATCAAAGTTACAATAAATACTCAGTGCTTCACTGGAGTCATATAATCAGTAAATAATTGCTGGAGAAATGAGAGTTCCAAAGTCCTTCTACAATCCTTCCCAAAACATGGTCAATCTACCCCAGCAATACTGACTACACTGGTACCAACTTGTCTTTGTTAGGATTTCTATTTCTGTCAAAAACCACCAAGACAAAAGAGCCAGTTGGGGAAGAAAGGGTTCCTTTTACTTCTACTTTCACATAGTTGTCTATCCTTGAAGGAAGCC
The DNA here is from genome assembly GCF_000001635.26 of Mus musculus. Taxonomy (NCBI): domain Eukaryota; kingdom Metazoa; phylum Chordata; class Mammalia; order Rodentia; family Muridae; genus Mus; species Mus musculus. Next base: position 28,749,169 of record NC_000067.6, read on the forward strand.
AGGACAGAAACTCAAAGCAGGAACCTGAAGGCAGGAGTTGATGCAGAGGCAATAGAGGGATACTGCTTATTGGCTTACTCAAAATGATTTACTCAGTCTGCTTTGTTATAGAACCCAGGATACCAGCCCACAATGGGCTAGCCCTTCCCCATCAATTAATAATTAAGAAATTGCCAAACAGGATTGCCCTGGCCTGATTTTATGAAGGTAATTTCTCAATCAAGTTTTCCGCTCAGGTTACTAAATTTTCTGACAAAGTGACATAAATCAAGCCATGACACTCAGATTCCAGAATTTGAAGACCATGGGTAGAATTGAATATGGAGGGTAGAACAGATGCAGGCAAAGTAACAGAAGTTATCCCTCAGTCATTACAAAATAATTAATGACTCACTATTGCAATCTATAAAATTAGAGCAAATCTGCCACTGAACTGCCTGGACTTAAAAATGCTTTTAAATAATATGTGAAATATCTCTCAAAGCATGGCTGGTGATTCTCTAGGAACCCAGGGTATATGGGGTCAGTCTGTATTCTGAGAAAATCAAAATGAAAATCCTTGAGACAAAGGTTGAATAATCTGAGTTAATTGAAAAGAAAACATTTCCCGATGAACTTAATCACACAAAGCCACTAAGGAAGCTTTATTCTCAGGGAATGAAATCTTCATGAGACCCAGGAAACAGACAATAACTGAGGAAGGACTAGAATCACTACAGAAACTAAACATGAGTATAGTGATGTTTGTTGCCTAGATGATCACTGTGGGTTGGAAAAGGAAGTTAATTTAATGGGGACAATGGGATTTATTTTAGGTTTTAGTACCATTTTTGAGCCTTGTGGTTGGACATGATTTTTGCAAGGTAGAATAGACTGTAGTTGATGTGATTAGTTTTTAGTCTAGAATATAAATCAGGTTTATAATGTGTTAAAGCAATAAAGAGTAGATATGAAAGGGTGGGTAGACAACAGGAACTATTGTAGTCTCATGAAAGCAAATGTGGCAATATTTGTATTGTATCAGTGTTACTGTTTGAAAATCATTAATAAAGAACTAAATGATACTAGTGACCTCTCAAGGATCTAAAATCTGAGCAGCAGTTTCCTGAGAGTTTTGAAAGAATAAATAGTAATATAGCAGTATAGATTAAACAATTAAACTTACTCTAGGTGTGGGCTATTATTTCCCAGTGTATGCTGTATATATTTCTCTTCTACAGGGATATATGTGGAAGTAGAGAGTACCAGATCATAGACGCTTCAGCTGTGATTGGTGTAGACTTGGCATATTTTGAGTTGACTGCAGCTTTTTAGTCCCTAGATGCTCTACCTACTCAAGTACCTACTCAGGCAGCAGGTGCCCATGTTTCCCCTTGGCTTTGGGTTGGGTCACTAGTCTAATCCTTCAGTGTCACTTGTGAATTTTGACACTGCTGAATGCTTATCATAGTGAAAGGAATAATGAATGAAGCTTGTCTTAGTCAGGGTTTCTATTCCTGCACAAACATCATGACCAAAGAAGCAAGTTGGAGAGGAAAGGGTTTGTTCAGCTTACACTTCCATACTGCTATTCATCACCAAGGAAGTCAGGACTGGAACTCAAGCAGGTCAAGAAGCAGGAGTTGGTGCAGAGGCCATGGAGGGATGTTCCTTACTGGCTTGCTTCTCCTGGCTTGGTCAGCCTGCTCTCTTATAGAACCCAAGACTACCAGCCCAGAGATGGTCCCGCCCACAAGGGGCCTTTCCCCCTTGATCACTAACTGAGAAAATGCCTTACAGTTGGATCTCATGGAGGCATTTCCTCAACTGAAGCTCCTTTCTCTGTGATAACTCCAGCTGTGTCAAGTTGACACAAAACTAGCCAGTACAAAGTTAAATCAAAATTAGAAATTAAAAATAAAGTTAAAATGAAAAGTAAAAGAAGAAAAATGGTTGTGAATTACAAACTTGTAAATAGAGATTCTCATTGTACTCAATATTGTTACTCTACCCAGTATTGTTATTTTGATACAACATACATGGAAGGATGAAATATTTTTCATTGTCTGTATGTTTTTAAAAAGTAATCCATTAACTGTTGAGTTATGAAACTGCCACTTTGCTCAGAGAGTCCTTGAGTAGGATTCAGAGCTCATGCCCACCCTTGCTAAAGCAATTCATTACATAGTGCTAACCTGTGATTGCCTTAAAGTGTTATAAAACAATTGGCATAAAAATAAAATTTGTCAGCTGAACTGTTTTAATGAGGTTTACTTGTGTTGGTTGAGAAAAGGGAAAGCTCATGGCTGTTAGATAAATTTCAGTTTTAGAACTAAATGCCTACCTGCCATAGCTAGCTTTAGTACATTTATGGAGGATTATCTTGATTTAGAACATGTGCATTTATGGAGGATTATCTTTATTGCCTTAATTGATCTGAAGGGACCTACTCTTAATGTGGACAGCACTTTCCAGTAGCATCTCACATATGACACATGAAGAGAAAAGAACATCTTCTCACTTTTATGCTTTGTTCTTCTTGATCCCTGGTAAGCTCATCTACTCTGCTGCTGCTGGTGGTGGTGCTGATTCCTTTGTTGATATTAGAATGCACTGCCTCTGACTTCTAAAATAGACTAAGGACCAGTAGGTCTCCAAGAATCTTATAGGCCTATGGAAGCATCTATTGGAATTTCATAGAATGACCTAGAAGAGTGTGCAATCTAATGACAATGTGGGATTGTCTGCAATGCTGAGTCTAGTTTAAGAAAGAAACCATGTGTGCTACAACTAAAATACAATAGGTCTAAGGATGTACATGCCTTGTGGAACTCACATCTTTATGCAAGATTGTATACAAGAGTAACACAATTTGAAATGTGACCTATGTCTTACTGTATTTTCATTTGGTTCTTTCACAGAAGATATATTTGCTACATGACACTCTATATTGAAAACATTTAATTTTATTTATTCTTGATATAATTTCATTGGTAATAGTTTGCCATTAGCCCCAGAGAATGTTTTAAGTTAGGACTTTTTAGGAATGTTAATACTGTGATCCATTCATGTATATGTAATGAATGTATTTTTCATTAAGTTATGAGCTTGAGCTTTTGGGAGACCAGGCATCTTATTTTATAGTTTAAGATGATGAATCTTGTGTCAACTGGTAAAGTGAAAGACTTATAATATAAAGTCATCACTATTACTCTATTTGGTTTAGAAATATTGAGAGGAATAGTAAAGCTTATATCAGGGTATATGTGGCTTATGTCTTCAGCAAAATGGGAGAACAAAGGCCCCTGTTGTGAGCTGCATTGTCAGAAAGATAGAAAGACAGGCAGATAAAAATGCCAGTAGATTCTTGAGTTCAAGGTCAGCCTGGAATAGAGCAAATAGAGGTTCAGGTGAGGTTGAAATGGTAATTCCAGGGAGGAGCCTCACCCAGCTGTCCTACTGACTGTGCTTATGGTAGTTCCAGGGTGGGGCCTCACCCAGCTCTTTTATTGACTGTGCTTATGCTGCTGTCTCCTTCTAGGAGTCAAGGGGCTAAGATCCTGGAATGCTAGTTCTTGGGATGGTCAAGAGGGCACCCAAAATAAATAAATGAACTGATATGTAAATTAAAAACTGGACTCTTGGACTGCATGGAATGAGCTAGCAGAAAGCAATGGCAGTTCTTCTTTATTGTTTTTCCGAACAAGAGCTGAGCTGCCTGGAGATCACTGGAGAGCAAACACAGATCTTTATTTTATTTTATTTTATTTTATTTTATTTTATCTTTTCTTTAGCCGTATTTCTGACTTTTTGTCAGAAATCCCAAGAATTACTTAGAGAGCTGACACAGTTCTTCTAGAATGTTTTCTAGCATCTATTCAGAGAAGACTGTATAAACAGTAAAAAAGATCTTTTAGATTTTTTTCCTGGCACTTTAAACCTGGGTTTAATTGGAAACCCCAGAAATACGTTTAGCTAACAGAATTTCTGATTGGTCGGGAGTTCCAATAATTTTTTTTTATATTGCAGCTTTTCTGACTTTGGTGAGAAAAAACATGAGCATTTATAATTTTTACAAGCAGAGAGACCCTGTCTCAAGCAGAAAGGTAGGTATTTCAACCGTAGCGTGTTTTAGAATAGAAAGAAAATGCTGTCTAGAACAGAGTAGAGCATGAGAGAGAGAGAGAGAGAGAGAGAGAGAGAGAGAGAGAGAGAGAGAGAGAGAGAGAGAGAAGGAGGGCGAGGAGGAGGAGGACAGGGAGGAGGAGGAAGAGGAGGAGGAGGAGGACGAGGGAGGCCAAAAGCTATCTACAGAGCGCTGTCTAGGGAGCCATCCAGAGCAGAATACAGGCTACCATCTTGGACCCACGATTTGACTTCAAGTAATTTGTTTTACCTCTTTCAAACACTTCTCCCTCAGAACTTGTCTCCAAGCCAGGGCTGATCCTTGGTAGTTTTCATTGAATTGCTTATTCAAGGAAAAAGTCTTCCATCATTACATCATTACATGTCTCACACAATATTTTTTATTAGATAATTTCTTTATTTAAATTTCAAATGTTATCCCCTTTCCTCATTTGCCATACAAGACACCATCCTTCCCTTCTCCCCCTGCTCACTAACCCACTCATTCCTGCTTCTCTGTCCTAGCATTCCTCCACACCAGGGAATCTATCCTTCACAGAAACAAGGCCCTCTTCGCTCTTTGATATTCTACAAGGCATTCCTGTGCCATATATGCAGCTGGAGCCATGAGTCCCTCCAAGTGTAGTCTTTGGTTTGTAGTTTTTTGTTTTTTTTTTTCCTGGGAGCTCTGGGGGCGACTATTGGGTTCACTTGGTCTTCCTCTTATGGGGCTGCAAACCCCTTCAGCTCCTTGAGTCCTTTCTCTAGCTCCTCCATTGGGGACCCTGTGCTCAGTCCAAGAGATGGTTGTGAGCATCCACTTCTATAATGTCAGGCTCTGGGAGCACCTCTCAGGAGACAGCTATATCAGGCTCCTGTCAGCAAGCACTTGTTGGCACCCACAATGGTGTGTGGGTTTGGTAACTGTACATGGGATGGATCTCCAGATCAGACAGTCACTGGATGACCTTACCTTCAGCTTCTGCTCTAAACTTTGTCTCTGTATCTCTCCCCATGGGTATTTTGATCTGCCTTCTAAGAAGGACTGAAGTATCCACACTTCGGTCTTTCTTCTTGAACTTCATGTAGTCTATGAATTGTATCTTGGGTATTCTGAATTTCTGGGCTGATATCCACGTATCAGTAAGTGCATACCATGTGTGTTCTTTTGTGTTTGGGTTACTTCACTCAGGATGATATTTTCTAGATCCATCCAATTGCCTAAGAATTTCATAAGTTCATTGTGTTTAATAACTGAGTACTACTCCATAGTGTAAATGTACCACATTTTCTGTATCCATTCTTCTGTTGAGGGACTTCTGGGTTCTTCCCAGCTCCTGGCTATTATAAATAAGGCTGCAATGAACATAATAAAACATGTGTCCTTATTACATGTTGGAGCATATTCTGTATAAAAAACGGCATGGTATTGATACAGTGACAGGCAGGTAGATCAATGAAATATAATTGAAGACCCAAATGAACCCACACATGTATGGTCACATAATCTTTGACAAAGTAGCTAAAACCAGCCAGTGGAAAAGACAGCATTTTCAACAAATGGTGCTGGTTCAACTGGAGGCTAGCGTGTAGAAGAATGCAAATTGATCCATTCTTATCTCCTTGTACAAAGCTCAAATCCAAGTGGATCAAGGACCTCCACAAAAAACTAGATACACAGAAACTAACAGAAAAGAATGTGGGGAAGAGCCTCGAGCACATGGGCACAGGGGAAAATTTCCTGAACAGAACACCAATAGCTTATGCTCTAAAATCAAGAATTGACAAATGGGACTAAAATTGCACTTCTTTGGTATGGAAAAGGATAATGTCAATAGGACAAAATGGTAACCAACAGATTGGGAAAAGATCTTTACCAACCATATATCGATAGAGAGCTAATATTCAATACATACAAAGAACTCAAGAAGATAGACTCCAGAGAACCAATTAAACCTATTAAAAAATGGGGAACAGAGCTAAACAAAGGATTCTCAACTGAGGAATGCCAAATACCTGAGAAGTACCTAAAGAAGTGTTCGATATCCTTATTCATCAGTGAAATGCAAATCAAAACAACTCTCAGATTGCATCTTGCCCCAGTCCGACTGGCGAAGATCAAAAACTCAGGTGACAAGAGATGTGGGTGAGGATGTGGAGAAAGAGGAACACTCCCCCATTGATATTTGCATTGCATGTTGGTACAACCACTCTGGAAATCAGTTTGGTGTGTCCTCAGAAAATTGGATATAATACTACCTGAGAATCTAGCTTTACCTTTCCTGGGCATATACCCACACAATATTTTATACAGCTTGCAACAGTTTAAAATGTGTGACAATCTTCTTAATATTTAGTTCATGATAAAGATGCAATAAGCTATTATATAGCCTCACAAGAAAATAACATAACTTGTGAAGAGCTAAAATTTTCCAGGCAAAATGAAGATAAGACATATTGGGGATAGAAAATCAAAGGAGATTATGGAAAGTGTCTGTAAAAAGAAAAGAACACTTGGAGGAAAAGTAAAATAAAGAAAAGAAAAACAAACAAACCAACAAACAACAATAAAAACAAACAAACAAACAAACAAGAACCAGTTGTCCAAAAGGAGTTAAGACAGACTGAGGAAGAGTTTTCTCCAAAGAGTGAAAAATAAGTGTAAAAAGAGATAATGTTTTTGTCTTAAAAGAATAATACATAAACTAATAGGATAGTATCATTATCACAAGTCTGCATCATGAAACAAAGTTACTGATCTAGACAACATGGAGGCCATGATGACCCCCCATGTATTTTTCTAAGAAAGGAGGGAAATAATATAATGTTTTATAAATATAATATCTTGTATTTCTTGCTTTAGAAAGATTACTTTGGCTATTCTGCTAAAATTAAATGTGGAAAATGTGTATTAAGTAGATACTTTTGAAATGATGAGATCTATTACAGATTAAATTGAGTGGCTAATGGTTATCTGACCTGGCAACAAGTTTGTAAGATGGTATCTTTTGTTCATACTTCCCAGAAAGTCAATCACTAACTCCATTCAATATTATGCCTACACTCTTCTGTAGTTTTAACTTCACCGACCCCTCGCTAAGCTGCACATGCGATTCTGCTAGCATTGCATCTGTCTTTCACTATTTTCCTTTCTCTCAATACAGTAACCATGGCACAGCCACAGTTATCATCTAATGTTATGAGTCAAGACATGCCTTTCCTTTCCTCAAATTCCCCAGTAAAAACTTACATTAAATCTATAGTCTGATGCATAATAAGGAAGCACACTGCCATTCAGCTACACTTCTAGCTTTTTCTTGTGTTGTAAGTAAACTAAAATGTTATAAAGTGGCAGAGAGCTTTTTCCAATGGCAGCATCATAGCCAATAAGGTTTACCAGAGATGCGATTACTGCTGATAAAGTGGCCAGGATAGTTTGATTACTATTTTCCCTGGTTACTTAGCATTTTCTTAATTGCAGTTTTTAGCAGTTCTGTATCTCACTGGAGCTGTTCTTATATTGTATATAAGAATAAGTCATTTTAAGTACACAAATTCATAGTTTCTCTGTTCTCTGTAAATAGCAATCAACATTCTTCTACAGTAAGGTTTTTCTATTGTAATAGGATGTTTATAAACTTATAGCACATATTTTTCACATATTTTCTGTGGTACAATTTACAATTTAATTCATTCATGTTTAATTGTAACTTGAAAATGCAAAGATAAATTGTGGCATCTATTCAGCTATCACTACCCCTTCAACTTGTACTAATGGAATCTGAATTTGACAAAACTCAAAACCACCTAGTAGCCTTGTTCTTTATACAATCTCACAGATGAAATTGAGATTCCACTTATTCTGCTTTTCATTGGTATATATTTCTGGAGGCTTTCTTTATTATTGTACCATAATTCTTCCTTAGAAAAAAGCAGAGTCTGCATTACTTCTTTTATAAGGATCACTGAAAAATCAATAAGTTACATTCTAACTTCATTCTTCACATCAGCAGGCTCATGTTCTCTTCTTATCCTGTCAGCCTTTTCTGTACAACACCATCTGACGCTGTCACTAATGCTCCCATGTCAGGTCTCCCTAGCAACACAAGACCTTTTCTTCCACTCTCTACAATTCAACTTTAAAAAGTTCACAATTTTTAATAATGTGTATAAACACAAGAAACCATTCAAACTGAGTCCTATGAAGGCAACAGTGAAAATAGGGAGCTAGGGGTGAAATTGAGAAGAGTTAAATCATAGAGCAGTATTATGTTTATGGATTTACCCAACTTCCAGATGGTGTTTTGCTGGACTCATGTTCAGATTAGCTGCATAAAGGCCAGGCCTTATGTCTGTCTCCACTAACAATAATGAGTTTATCCTTATACTGCCTCAGGTTAGAGCTTTAAGTGCTGTGTTTCTGAAGCCACAGTTAAGAGGAGAATAGTTGGATTAGTGTTTTGAGAAACAAAGTAATACACGCTGGCATTACCAGACATTAATCATAATCAGAAGTCTCCTGAGGTTGTATGTGTCTTTGGTTAATGGTTGGAATTAAAGGATACTCTCTACTTCATTCCCTCAGAAGACACTACTAATATTAGTACTAACACTTACACTAACAAACACTAGCACTAACACTAACACTAACACTAACACTAACACTAACACTAACACTAACACTAACACTAACTCTAACATTAACACTACCTACCTGAATGTGACAACACAGATCTCTAGACTTTGGGACAACTGCTACTTGAAATGTGTTCTTGCTTCTCTACAAATCCAATTCCCCCCTTTCAATTTTTTTTTAAGGATATTGATTTTATCTGAATCAACCATGCATTGTTTTATATTCTTAGAACTATAAATAAGATGACTTTCACATCCTCATTGCAACATAAAAGAAATGTTTAAGACAGTCTCTATGAATAAAGTGAGATTACCTGAGATTTTTTAAATGTGCATGTTGCGCATGCACTGTGCTACGACAATGGCTAAATACATTTTTTCACATTGCTTGCAAAGACTTTTTCTCCCATAAAGATGGAAATACATCACAGAAAGATCTTTGAGATGACCTATATCCTTACATGAAAATTACAAGCATCCTCCATCTTGACATTCTGATGAGTCTACTTGTCCTACAGTAGTGGATCTAATGTTTCTGTGTGATCAAACCCAAACATTTATTTTTTAACGCTTTCACTCTGTGGTGACTTATTTTTTTAAATGAAAATGTAAAGTAATTTCAAAAGTCAAACACTTTTTCTTTTTTAATATCTGGCCAAATTTATTTTATTATCTAGGTGATTTTATGCCCCAAAGGAACTCATCACTTTTCTTTAGCTTTTATGACTTTAATTAATTTAAAATTACCAAATTAAACACATCGGTTAATGTATGTCTTGAATGAATTTAAGTAATTAATAGATATTCAGATGGCATATCTTTTAATGAACGATTCCTTTAATTGACAATATGTGTCTGTGTGTGTACTTACCAGGTACAACACATGAAATAGAGATATTACCAAATGAAAAGTTGAGACTATTTCATATTATTTTTGTGTTGTAAACAATTATGTCTTGGCAATTTTCAAGAACAGAATGCTTGCTTTTCTAAACTGAAATCACTCTATGTAACTCTGGGAGGTCTCAAAGTCATGAGCTTAAGCAGGGTTCTTACTTCTCCCTTCTGTTAAGTTAGGACAAGGGTATGTACCATCATGCAACTTAAGAATCCCACCCTTTTGTTATTTCCTAACATCTTTATGTCTCTTGAAGTTGTTCTATGTCCTAAATTTAAGATTTAAGGTTAATCTTACTTTAAGAATTAATCTTCTTCTTCTTCTTCTTCTTCTTCTTCTTCTTCTTCTTCTTCTTCTTTTTTTGGTATTCTGAAATTTAACTCAAGAACAAATTTATCTTCTAGAGTCTCTCAGGATATTATTAAATGTTTAGTTTCATCAAATATGATACTAAATATTGACACATAAAGTTAATTATGCAAAATGTGACAAACACATGCTTTTATCTTTATTTATGTGGCCTCTAGTAGTGAGCAGGGGTAGACCTTGTAGAACTTGAGGGTAGCATTGAGAAGTGAATATGATCAGGATATATTATATACAATTCTTAAAGAGTTAATAAAAATTTTTTGCTATTAATAAAATATGTTATAAGGGTGAAGGCTCCGTGCAGGCACCAACTAGACCTCAATGAACTTTGTGGATATTGTTCTTTGCAATGCTCTCCTCCCTTATGGCCAGTTTTCAGAAACCCTCCATCTCATGGATCCTTCATCTCTATGGTTTATTTGTTTTAAGGCAGGAAGATACTGTATGGGCTACCAGATAGAAATGCGAGCACAACCTAGGCCTGCAAATCCTCTGACCTACAATCTGTCCCAATTGCATTATGTATAGAGGCAATGATGGCACAGAAGTTGTGGGAGTAATTAGCTTATTTAACTTAAAGCCACTCCAGAGAGGAAGACTATGCTATATAATGCTCGGGCAGAGATTGGTTAGCCCAGAGACCTAGAGTAGAGCCAAAACTTACTAGTTAAAATAAGAAAATGAAATAGTGAAATGATTCCTAATGATACTCTGCTATGCTCTTAGATTGTTGCCTTGTCTAGTCGTTGTCAGAGAGGCTTGCTCCAGTAGCAAATGGTAGTGGTTGCTGAGACTCACAACTGGACATTATGTGGAGAAAGAGTCTAAATTGTAGTTCTGCCTGTGGTCCCTCCCCTCAGATTTCAGGGAAGTCCACAGAAGAGAGGACAGTAAGGGATTGGAGGAGTCAGAGGGGATGGAGAACAGCAGGAGAACACAGCCCACCAAATCAACTAAGCAGGGTTAATTTGGAGTTAGAGAGACTGAATCATCTAGCAGAGGGCCTGCAGGGACCTATGACATATGCAATATTTTTTTTAAATTCTGTTTATATTATTAAGAATGTTAAAACAATACTAGAGTTTAAAATGTTTATATTATTAAATAATAGTGCCACTCATATTTTTAAGATTGCTTTAATAATCTTTAAAAAGATTAGTATTTAACACAAAAATGTATTTTTTTAAAAATTAAAAACTTTTTTAACTAATAAGGTATGAAAATAGAATTGAAATTAGTTTAAAATCTCCCAAATTATCTTTTAATTATTAAGAAAATATCTTAATAAATTATGTATCAAATTTTAAGAAAACTGTTACTTTCATATTGTCAGTAAATATATAACATAGAACTTAGAGAGTTTTCTGCCTTCTAACCTACCACACAATAAATTTGTGAGCCCAATACTGTCCCAGATACTCACAGATTCTCTCAAATTTCCTATCAACCTTTGATATCTAGGAATGCAACTTATATTGAGAATATTGAATTAATGTGCTAAAAAGGAAATGAAAAATAATTAGTTCAAGTAGCTCAAACCCTTTGCAAATATCTATAGTTAAATTAAAACAATAGTCAGTTATTTTGAGGAAAAGATACTGGAAAGAACAGCTCTCAAAGAGAGCTGCCAATCATCCCTAGGGATGCTAAGCATCCCAAGAGACCTCAAGCATACATTTGCCTCCTGTGCTTCACAGACTTCTTGACTTACCTAAGCTCTTAAAAGGCAGTCTCTAACATATGTATCACTCCATAGAATACCCCATGCCATCAGCATGTCAAGATCTTTCTTAACTTAGTAATAATCCTGTACAGAATAGTGACCCATAGAAGCTTTAGATGGGTGTAGGTACACCGAGAAAAGAGAGTCTACTCAAATTGTCAAACTTAAATGTTTTTGCTGTAATGAGAATTTCCAACTGGTCAATATTAAAAGTACACTATCTCACAAAATCCATGTGATCATAGATCCAAGTCTACTACAAATACTAAATAATTGCAAATAGATAACACAGAAGAGTAATCTTTGAGTACAAGAGAGAAACCTAAAGAAAGACCTTTATCCCAGGATTCAAGCTTTTCCACAGACGATAGAGAAAAATTGGTTTGGAGATTTAGGAGCATTTTATGTTCTCATAAAGGCTACTGTGGTAGAATTTGCATTAGGTTCCATAGTCATCATTTCCAAGAATCTCTTACAATAGACATGTTGAAACATTTATTAATAAATTTATAGTATTTACATTTTCTATCCTTTAATCTTTTTAGACAAGCATCTGAGAAATTTAATGTTTAAATGTCAAATTACAATGTAATATATCACATCTTTAAAATTATTTTTATTATTTCATAATAATAAAAATGATCTCTGCTTTTGGTCATGGTAATGACTTTATGAACCCAAAGATCTCTTTCTTAGTTTATTTGTCCAAAATTATGCACCACTTCATGAATTTGAATTCCCTGTTCAGTAGTCAGATTAATCTCTGTATTGTTCTACTTTCTGTTCTTGTGTCTCCAAAGCAAGTACAAGGTCCTCTTTAAAACAAAACTGCTAAGTGTTAAAGAGTATTATATCTGAACCCATTGGATTTATCATCTAAATTTGGAAAAATATTTTTAGATTGAATAGAATAAACAAATATAAGTTGCAAAATTGTAAAACCACTGAAAATTTGATTTTGGCACATACTAGGTATATAAAGTTGATGTAAGGCATATAAAATAATGTATATAATATGTAAAACACAATATCTGTGGGTTGAGGAATTGTGCATATTAGGAACGTGGAATCATCATGCTATTTGCTTTCTGTATTATATACTGAATGGTCAGTGGGAATGGGTATACAGAGCGGTCATTGTTTGTGTCTAAGACTGTCGTTCAAAATCTTGTAGTCTGTGCCTAATTTTGCTGGGTTCTTCTGTTCTCCTCACTTCTCAGGTATCCATATTTATGACTTGCTCAGTTATTCTCCAGACATGCTGACCTGACCTTTTCCAATTACAGTCTGATGGCAACATGTGAATTGACTTCCTATCTTCATGCCATCCCATTGCATGACGAATTTACAGTGAATTCTTGCAAGTAGTTCATTTTTCTCTTCTCAAGGTCTTAAAGGCACCATATTAATAATGCTTTATTAATAATTTATTAAATGGATTCCCCCAGTTCCACTTCTAGAGTTGTATGTGAAATAAAAAAGATAACATTTTTTAAAGTCATAAAATCTCAATTTTCATATGTAGAAAATTCATACCGTGGAGCCTCTGTACATGTCATTGGGGGTCTCAACTGAAATCTATTCATAACAGTGAGACATTTGTCTTCTTGATGTATGCTATGTAGGTGTGTATTTTATAATGTTTTATTATCATTTTTATATTAAAAAGCATATATAAATAGCAAGTAACAATTTTGTTAATAATTGTGTGCATATATTTGTCTCTGAATATATGTATCTAAATATATATTTATCTGTATCTATATATTAGGCTTCTTTCTTGATACAGAATCAATAACAGATTTATTAGATTAATTAATTAATAGACTTATTAGGGCATGTGATTAAAAAATAAGAGAGATTATATAGAAAATTAGGATCAAGAGATAGAGTACTATATTTAAGGAATTTGCTGTGGGACTGTGACTTATCAAATCTGAAGGTAAGTGAAGATATGCTAGCCTGAGTATTTTGTCAAGGAAACTGTCATCTTGGTTAATAAAAAGAAAAAAATCTAACCATTTAACATTAGCATGAATTATATGTCAGTATGCTTAAAATATTTATTTCTAACATAAGAAGCACATTTTAGTTTGGACTTTGAGGTTAATGCAGAATTGTCTTATTTATTTTGCTGAAGATTAGTAACTCCACATTAAATCCTAAATATATCCCCATCTCAAAGGAGTGAAGTAAGAGAAGAAATGGAATAAACCCCTCTTTCCCTAAAACATTGAATGAACAAATGAGAGCCCTCGAAGAAATGGTACAGAGGGACACTAAATCTGTTGTGATGACATCATTTTTAACACATGCCAGTCATTAGACTTCAGGGCACAGCATATTGAGATTTACTCATTAAATCTGAATTTGATCTCAGCTTGATAGATATGTGTCTAATATGGCCTATGTGGGTTTATGCTTGTGTCACAGAACGACATTCATTAGACACCTTTGTTAAAAAAAATTGAAATATTTGTATAGTGCAGTGGTTCTCAACCTTCCTAATGTTGTGATCATTTAATATAATTTCTCATGTTGTGATAATCCCCAACCATAAAATTGTGATTTTATATACGTGTACATATACATGTATATGTCATAACTGTAATCTCACTACTGCTATGAATTGTAATGTAAATATCTCTGTTTTCCAATTGTCTTAGGAGACCATGTGCATAGGTCACTCCATCTCCAAAGGGATCAAACCATACAAGATGAGAACCACTGCTCTAAGGTGATGCCATTTCTATTTTTCTTTTTAGTAGAACAAAGTTATTTCTATATATGTGCCTACTCTGAATCATTTGGTTAATTAACAAAATAATTATGAGCATCTGCTTTGATCCCTACTTGCTCCATGTTCTGAGAAAACAATAAAAATTATAGCAAGAGATTACAACTATATGTTGTGGGGTATCCAGCAGAGAACAACTCTTGGACATGGATTTAGGCCAATAGAAAGTGTTCAGGATCAAGTGTAGGATGGAGCATTTCTTGGGGTAAACTTTTAAGCACATGCTCTGGTTTGGCATACTTCAGTTAATAAAACAGTTAGGCAGAAGTGAAGCTACAGGCACCAAAAAGCAAGATTAGTACATTTAGGGAGTTTCCCAGAACTATGCATTTTGATGAATTAGATGGTTGCTTCCATTTTGGCAAGTAGTGCTGTCCAAGTGCTGAGATTTCTGGCCTGAATGGTAAGTCCACAGCGTAGTCAGTTATGTTGAGGTGTGGGACTCTGTTACATATATGGATACTTATTAAACAATGACAACATAAAATACAAGGAAAGCATTGAATTCACAATCACTGGTACTATATGGATTCTTAATATGGAGAAAACTTTGTATCACCTCTTAAAAATGTTTGGCTTATTAGTTTTATCATTTAAAAAGCAAAGCAAACAAATGTTCTGATAGCCTGGCATATTACACACAGTGTCCACAAAAGTTGTTTTGTGCCCCAAAAAGCCAGTATGACTCATGCAACAGATAAGTATGTCTCATGATTTTATCTTCTTGAAAATGATAATAATAAATTATTCTTTCATCACAAATGACACCCAACACGCACAATGAATTGTGTTATTGTCACCAAATTCCCCCTTAGATTTATGCTAGGGGACATATTTTTCAATATGTTTCATGTAACCCTTTGGCTTCTTTGTTCTATGAGATAGTAGACAATTGAACACTATTAGTCTTTACACTTTTATCTATTCTCTTTCCATCTTTCAAAAGATGACTTGACCTTTTCCCATTTAAGGTCTATTTCTATGTATCCTGGGATTCAAAATTTTTCTATATTATGCTATTACTATTCAAGTATTTGCCATTGTTTGAAGATTCTTGAGAAACACAAGCATTGGGTCACTACAAATAAACCACAGGAACAAAGAATATATGTTTATGACTTTCAATGCTTTATTCCAGCTTTTAGACAAGTTATTGTGGCCATAAGACATCTCTGTTCCCTAATTTTGTTTGCAGGGCTTTTAAAATATGTGTGAATTTTAGATATTAACTTCTCTTCTAGGATCTTATTTTATAGTTCAAAATTTTGGTTGACTAAATCTTTTTCTGAATATTCATTTAAAAAACTAGTTCTGTTCTTGAAACATAAATTTTGGGTTTTCTTCAAGCAAATATTCAGTGACATGACTGACACATACCTATGGTCTTCAGGAAGTTAGAACATGATTAGTGACTTAACAAGGGAGTCAGGTATTTACCTATCACATCCCCAGCACTGCACACTACACACTGCACACACACACACACACACACACACACACACACACTCCAAGCACTCAGTAGAAGTATTAAGCAAATACTAAACTAAAAGTTTAGGATGACTTAAAAATATAGCACTAATACATGTACATACCTTATCCAACCAAATCTGACCATCAACAGTGAATGGTGATGGGGAGCTGTGAGGAAGCATATTATAAAACAAATTTTTCATGGAAAGAAACCTGCTGCTTCTTTTAGGAACTAATTTCTCTACTCTTCCAAAATGAATGTCACTAACAATGATCACATTTTCTCTGACAATAGAATACTTATCTTCATCATTAGCCATTTAGAAGTTAGTATTCATTAGACATAAAAAGGAGCAAGTGAATTAATATTCCTCTTTTCTGTGGCCATGGATACAGATAGCCCACTGAAAGAAAACACATTACAGAAGAAAAAAAAATTTTTCTTTCTGTTTACCAATACATACTTAGTAACTCATCTTTGGAAGTACAAAGCAAACAGAAATGCTTAGGAAATGTGTCTTTTCAAATATTGTTAAAAGTCAATTTGTCTGGTAATCACACCTTGTGCTAGTTCTTATCCTAGTAATTGCATACATAAGATTGTAGATACTATGACATGCTATGTTTCAATTCTGTGCATCTCTTCTTCCTTTGCTTTTGTCCCAGACTCCCATATCTTCTGGCATCTGTGTAGATTACAAAATTGCTAATGCCAGTTGGTACTAATCCATTAAAGCCAAGCCAATTACATGTTTGTGTCGATTATAAAACAAAATGATCAGGTTTATAATAATTTGTTCCTAGATATATTTCCAGGAGAATAAAAAAGTTGGATCAAGAACACATGACATATTGTGTGTGTGTATAATATATATTATATTATATTATATTATATTATATTACACTATATTATATTATTACACTATATATTATATTACACTATGCATATGTTAAAATTATTTTCTTTTAGGTTTTAAATTATATCTTATGCAAAACAGAAATAAATAATAACCTAAAATTTAAACAAAAGTAGCACTGCAAAATATTACTGTGTCATAAAATTTATTAATAAAACAAAATTTTATATTATTCCTTGAAGTGAAATCAAATACTGAAAGCGTTGCTACTTGTAGTAGGGTGAAATTAGTACAAGAGGCCATCTGTTGTCTACAATAATAACTTACGAATGAATGGATTAACATTCCTTGTAAAAGATCCAGAAATTCTTACATGATAGCTCCTATAAAAGAAGCTGTATTGTCCTGATATATAGATAAACTATGGCCTTTATTCTCCAGAGTACAATAGTGAGCAATTGATGCCCAAAATGTCGTCCCCAAATCGGTTTTCTTGCTAAATGATAAAGGCTATAATGTATTACTCTCCTTAAGTTATTGTAGACAACTATTGAAATGACTCATTTTGATTCTATGTGCCTACAGAACTATCAGGTAGAAGAAGAATTAATAAGGAAAAAAAAAGGAATATTCTGGATGAATTAGAGAGTTGGCAGAACTCTCTTCTAGAAGAAAGAAATCACAAGTGGGGAGGGAGAAATCACTGAGAGGGAAAGTGGATAGGGGGAGCAGTTGGAGTATGGTGGAGAGGGGAACATGATTTGATTTTAGGTGTGGGAAAAGGACTGAAGCCCTGAGGGCCAGCAGAAAGAATGGAAACAGGCAGCATCAGGAGGTAGGAGGTTGGGGGTAGGGGGCTCTAAAATGCACCATAGACCTGGGAGATGAGAGACTTCCAGGATTCAAAGGGAGGGACCTTAGATGAAACACCCAACAGTATGGAGAGGGAACTTACAGAGCCCACCTCCAGCAGGAAGACAGGGCATCAAGTGAGAGATTGGGTTCTCATTCCACAGTCAAAACTCTGTCCCATAATTGTTCCTGTTAGAAAGAGTTGCAGGGATAGAAATGGAGAGGAGCCTGAGAAAAAGAAGGTGCAGCAACAGGCCCAAAGTGGGATCCAGCTTAAAGGGAGATCACAAGGCCTGACACTTTTACTATGAAGGGCTCACAAAAAAGAACCTATCATGACTGCCCCCTGAAAGACCCAACAGGCAGCTGAAAGAGTCATATGCAGATATTTGCACCCAACCAATAGATAGAAGCTGCAGACCACTGTGGTTGAATTAGGGGAAATATGAAAGAAGCTGAGGAAGAGGGTGACCCTGTAGGAGGACCAGCAGTTTCAATTAACCAGGACCCCTGAGATCTCTCAGACACTGGACCACCAAACAGGCAGCATACACCAGCTCTTATGAGGCTCCCAACGCACATGCAGTAGAGAACTGCTGGGGCTGTGCTCATTCAGAGATGAAGCACCTAACCCTCAAGAGACTGGAGGCCCCAGGATGTTTAGCGGTCAGGTGGGCTTAGGGGTGGGGACATCCACATGGAGACTGGGGGTGGGGGAAAGGAGGTACGGGATGTGGAACAGTTGGAGAGTTGATGGGGGGGTGTGAATAAAATACGGAGTGTAAAAAAATAAATTGATTTAAAACCTTTTTAGAGAATTTCCAAGAAGAAAAGGAAGAAGAGGTAGAGGAAGGTAGATAAAAGGAAAATAATTAATTGCATCAATTCAGGTCAATAAGACTTCAAAATGAGTGATGCTAATATGCAGAAAGCACTATATCTTCAATAAGTGACCTTGCAAATATACTCATAATGAGATGGCAACCTAGCTTTTATCTTTACAATATATCTTCCATCATTAACAAATATAAATTAAAATGAAATTGACAATTTCAGTGGGAAAGTGAAAGTTTAAAACTCATAGAAGAAATTACTAGGAATTTTGTTAACATGGAAGGACTCAAAGTCACAACATGTAGGGTGCTCAGTGCATAATAAATTGGATCCTAGATGAAGCACACAAGGAATGGAAACACATTGCAGAAACTGCTGATGGAGGAGTTATGTGGTGTTTCACAATGGCTACAGTAGCACTCTAGAGTTATAGCTATAAAAGTTTACATGTATGACTTAAAACCCGACTTTGAACCACGTGAGGAATTTTAGTGATAAGAGTTTTCTGTAACAACATGTGACACATTGCTGCTGTGTATAACAAGGGAGAGATGTGGTGTAAGTCATTACATGTCTAAAGGGTCATCATATTTAATCAATATGCCTGAATAATTTCTATTTACCTGGCAGGAACATCATTGTGTATAAAGAATTGTTCCTTCTCAAAAAGTGACAAAGAGTGATATTTGTCTTCTATATAGAGGTAGGTGATTCTCATTCACATGTGTAAGTTCTTCTGCTCCCTTAAATGGAAAAAAAATAACTTCTGCATACTAACACTGAGCATGTATATTAAGGATACTTGTAACAATAGAGCACATGTCAATAACATTTGTAAAAATATGTGCTCATAACCAACTGAAAATATCCCATAGTCATATGCAATGAACATATTTAAAAGATGAACAAAATCCATTACAAATTTTGTGTCAAAATATGTAAATTTTGTTCTCAATTGCAAATCCATAGGAGACCAAACTAACGATAAGAATCCCATTTTTCTTGATATTTCAAGAATCATATGTATTGGAACTGACAGTGATGATATCACAAGATGCTGAAGCAATATTCTTTCTCAGACTTTTTCCACATTTCTCAGGTGGTCCAAAGAAACTCACAAAACAGAACTAACTGCATTCCCTTGCCTGGTCCTCTAAAACATGTGCCAGACTGCAAGTGTATCTGGAAGCTAACATTGAACTCTTTATACACATCCCTTTCCAGGATATTCTCTCACATTATCAGAAGCATATTTATCCTAATAAATTTTACAAGTTGTTTTATTAATATTCTTCAGACAAAATATTAAAGATAGATTATTTCACAATAAATATATAATAGTCTTCTCTATGATATCACTCAGAATGGAATTTCTTCTTAAAATTCCAAATTCTAAGATTCAATATAAAATATTTATCTGTACCATCAAGTAAAGAAAAGAACATCCCACCTCTTGTGCATCATATTTCAAATTTGTTATTCATAGATTAAATTTACTTTCTAAATTAATGTTGCAATTCAATTTTTCTTTTCTGCTTGTCAATATGCATTATGGTACTTCATATGTAGTAGAAAAAATATTTAGTAGGAATCAGCTCAAAAAAAAATAAGAAAGTAATCTTTCAACAAAACTAAAAAAGATAGCAGAATTCCAACTATAACAACAAAATAACTGCAAGCAACAATTATTTTTCCTTAATATCTCTTAATATCAATGGAATCAATTCCACAATAAAAAGACATAGACTAACAAGACTGGTTACATAAACAGGAACCAGCTTTTTGCTACATACAGGAAACTGAGCTCAGGGACAAAGACAGACACTCCCATAGAGTAAAAGGCTGGAAAACAATTTTCAAGGCAAGTGGTCCCAAGAAACAAACTGGAGAAGCCATTCTAATATCAAATAAAATCTACTTTCAACCTAAAGTTCTCAAAAAAGATGAGGAGGGACACTTCTTACTCATCAAAGGTAAAATTTACCAAGATGAACTCTCAATTCTGAAAATCTATGCTCAAAATGCAAGGGCAGCCATTTTCATTAAAGAAACTTTGCTAAAACTCGAAGCACATATTACACCTCACACAATAAGAGTGGGAGACTTCAACACCTCAATCTCAACAATGGACAGATCCTGGAAAGAGAAACTAAACAGAGACACAGTGAAATTAAGAGAAGTTATGAAACAAATGGATTTAACAAATATCTTTACAACATTTCATCCTAAAACAAAAGGATATACGTTCTTCTCAGCACCTCATGGCACCTTCTCCAAAATTGACCTTATAGTCAGTGGCACATGCCTTTAATCCCAGCACTCGGGAGGCAGAGGCAGGTGGATTTCTGAGTTGGAGGTCAGCCTGGTCTACAAAGTGAGTTCCAGGACAGCCAGGGCTATACAGAGAAACCATGTCTTGAAAAACAAAAAACAAAACAAAACAAAACAAAAAAACTAAAAACAAAAAACAAACAAACAAACAATAAACAGGCCTCAAGAGATAGAAAAATATTGAAATAATACCACGCACCCCATCAGATCATTACAGACTAAGGCTAATATTAAATAACAACATAAATAATAGAAAGCCCACATACATATGGAAGCTGAACAAAAAATCTACTCAATGAAAACTTGATCCAGGAAGAAATAAAGAAATTAAAGACTTTTTGGAGTTTAATGGAAATGAAGTCACAACATACCCAAACTTACAGGACACAATGAAAGCAGTCCTAAGAGAAAAATTCATATCTCTGAGTACCTCCAAAAAGAAACTGGAGTGAGCATACACTAACAGCTTGACAGCACTCATAAAACCTCTAAAAAAAAAAAAAAAAAAAAGAAGCAAATTCACCAAAGACGAGCAGAAGTTAGGAAATAATCAATCTCAGGGCTGAAATCAACCAAGTGGAAACAAAAAGTACTATACAAAGAATCAACCAAACCAGAAGCTAGTTCTTTGAGAAAATCAACAAGATAGATAAACCCTTAGCCACACTAACTAGAGGGCATAGGGACAGCATCCTAATTAACAAAAATAGGAATTTAAAAGGGAGATATAACAACAGAATCTGAGGAAATCCAAAATATCATGAGATCCTACTTCAAAAGCCTATATTCAACCTGTATGAAATGGACAATTTTCTAGACAGGTAGCAGGTACCAAAGTTAAATCAGCATCAGAATAAGAGTCCCATATCCCCTAAAGAATTAGAAACAGTCATTAATAGTCTCCCAACCAAAAAAAGCCCAGGACCAGATGGGTTTAGTGCAGAGTTCTATCAGACCTTCAAAGAAGAATTTCAATACACCTCAAACTTTTCCATAAAATAGAAACAGAAGGTACTCTACCCAATTTATTCTATGAAGCCACAATTACTCTTATGCCTAAACAACACAAAGGCCCAAAAAAGAAAAAGTACTTCTGACCAATTTCCCTTATGAATATCAATGAAAAATACTCAATAAAGTTCTCAGAAACCAAATGCAAGAACACATCAAAAAGATCATCCATCATGATAAAGTAGGCTTCATCCCAGGGATGTAATGAAGGTTCAATATAAGCAATCCCATCAACATAACCTACTATAAAAACACTTAGTTGACACTAAAAAAGTGAAATATCTGTATAATAAGAACTTCAAGTCTCTGAAGAAAGAAATTGAAAAAGATCTCAGAAGATGGAAAGATCTTACATGCTCATGGATTGGCAGGATTAAAATAGTAAAAATGACTATCTTGCCAAAAGCAATCTGCAGATTCAATACAACCCCCATCAAAATTCCAACACAATTATTTACAGAGGTAGGAAGGGCAATTTGCAAATTCATCTGAACTAAAAAAAAAAATTATAGGATAGCAAAAAATGTTCTCAAAAACAAAAGAACCTCTGGTGGAATCACCATTCCTGACCTCAAGCTGTATTACAGGACAATTGTGATTAAAAACTGCATGGTACTGGTACAGTGATAGATAGGTATATCAATGGAATTTTTGAAGTCCTAGAAATGTACCCCCACAGCTATGGTCACTTGATCTTTGACAAAGGAGCTAAAACCATCCAGTGGAAAGAAGAAAGCATCTTTAACAAATGGTGCTGTCTCAACTGGTGATTATCATGCGGAATAATGGGAATTGGTACATTCTTATCTACTTGTAAAAAGTTCAAATCTAAGGTGATTAAATCACTCCACATTAAACCAGAGAGTTGGAAAATTATAGAAGAGAAAGTGGGGAAGAGCCCCAAAGAAATGGGCACAGGGGAAAGATTCTAGAACAGAATACAAGTGGCTTGTGCTGTAAGAACTAGAATCAAGAAATGGGACCTCATAAAATTGCAAAGCTTCTGTAAGTCACAGGACACTGTCAATAAGACCAAAAGGCAAACAACAGATTGGGAAAAGATCTTTACCAATCCTAAGTCTCATAGGGGGTTAATATCCAACATATATAAAGAACTCAAGAAGTTGGACTCCAGAAAACCAAACAACCCTACTAAAAATGGGGTACAGAACTAAACAAAGAATTCTCAACTGAAGAATACTGAATGGCCAAGATGCACCTAAAAAAATGTTCATCATCCATAATCATCAGGGAAATGCAAATCAAAACAACTCTGAGATTATACCTCACACCAGTCAGAATGGCTAAGATCAAGAACTCAGGTGACAGGAGATGATGGTGAGGATGTGGAGAAAGAGGATTACTCCTCCATTGTTGCTGGGACTGCAAATTTGTACAACCAATCTAGAAATAAATTTGGTAGTTCCTCAGAAAGTTGGACATATTTCTACCAGATGATTCAGCAATACCAGTCCTGGGCATATAATCAGAATATGCTCCACCATGTAATAAAGACACATGTTCCACTTTGTTCATAGCAGTCTTATTTATAATAGCCAAAAACTGGAAAGAACTGATGTCCATCAACAGAGGAATGGATAGAGAAAATGTGTTACATTTACACAATGGAGTACTACTCAGCTATTAAAATCAATAAATTTATTAAATTCTTAGACAAATGGATGGATCTGGAGGATATATCATCCTGAGTGAGGTAACCCAATCACAAAAGAAAACACATGATATGCACTCAATGATAAGTGGATATTAGCTCAGAAATAGAATACCCAAACACAATTTGCAAAACACATGAAATTAAGAAGGAGGACCAAATGATGGATACTTAGTTCCTTCTTAAAATGGGGAACAAACTACCCATGTATAGAGTTTCAGAGACAAAGTTTAGAGCAGAGCCTGAAGGAATGACCATCCAGAAACTGCCACAATTGGTGATTCACCCCATAAACAACCACTAAATCCAGACACTAGGCAGGTGCCAACAAGAGCCTGCTGACAGGAGCCTGACTCCTCAGGCGAGGAGCCTCGCTCCTGCAAAGCTTTGCCAGTGCCTAGAAAATACAGAAGTAATGCTCACAGTCATGCAATGGACAGAGCACAAGGTCCCCAAAGAAGGAGCCAAAGAAATACCCAGGGAGATGAAGGGGACTGAAACCTCATAGAAGGACCACCAATATGAACTAACCAGTACCACCAGAGCTCCTTGGAATGATAACACATGGTGGAACTTGTGGCTCTAGCTATATATGTAGCAGAGGATTGCCTAGTAGCACATCAGTGGGAGGAGCAGCCATTGATTCTGTGAAAGCTCTATGTCCCAGTATAGGCGAATGCCAGGACCAGGAATGGGAGTAAATGGGTTGGGGAGCAGGGGTAGGGGATTTTCATAGAGGAAATTAGGAAAGTGGATAACATTTTAAATCCACTTTCCTAAATAAAGAAAATATCTAGTAAAAATATGTTTCTGAGGAAAAAAATAAAGACACTAGTTTGAATAAAGGGCTGGAAGAAGATTTTACAAGCATATGGACCCAAGAACATAACTGGGTCTAATATCTAATAAAATAGACTTTCTAAAAAATGTTATCAAAGAGACTGGGAAGGAAACTTCATATACACTAAAGGAAAAATTCAGCAAGATGACACTTCAATTCTGAGCATTTATGACCCAAATGCAAGGGCAAAGAAATTCATGAAAGAAACATTGCTAAAGCTCAAAGCCACACAATAATAGAATAATAGTGGGAGACTTCAACAATTCACTAACACCAATGGACAGGATATTAAAAGAGAAACTAAAAAAGAAACTAACAGACAGTTTGAACCAAATGAATTTAATGAATATCTATAAAACATTTGAACACACACACACATAAATATATTAAAATACATACACACAATGATCATATAATTGGTCACAAAGCAATTCTCAACAAATACCAGAAGAATGAAATAACTGTTTCTATTCTATCAGATCACCATGGATTTAGGCTGGACTTCAACACAACAGGAAGAACAGAAAGCCCACAAACTCATAGAAATTAAACAACTCTCTACTCAATGGCCAATTGGTAAGGTAAGGAAAAATGAAAGAATCGAGTGATTTCCTAGAATGCAATGAAAAGAAAGGGACAACATACCCATACTTATCAGACATAATAAAAGCAGTGCTAAGAGAAAAATTCATAGCGCTAACTGCCCACATAAAGTGGAGAGATCTTAAGCTAGTAATTTACCAGCACACCTGAAAGCTCTAGAACACAAAGAGGCAAACACACCCAAGAGGAAGAGAGTGAAAATAGTCAGACTTAGGTCTGTCAAAAGTTCAAACTAAAGCACTAGCAAAACTAATGGCACAAAGACAGTATTCAAATTAGCAAATTCAGAAATAGAAAAGGAGCTATAACAACAGAAACTGAGGAAATATAAAAAAAATCATTATGTCTTACTACAAAACCCCATAGTCTGCAATACTGGAAAGTCTAAATTAAATAGAGGAATTTAGATAGTTGCCATGTACCAAAGCAAGATCAGGTAAACTATCTAAACAGTCCAATAACCCCTATGAAAATAGAAGCTTTCATTAAAAATCTCCCAACCAAAATTTGCCCAGGGCCATGTGGTTTCAAAGCAGAATTCTAAAAATGACTTTCAAAAAATGCCTAATTGTCCTCAGTTTATTCCACAAAATAGAAACAGAGAGAATACCACCTAATAATTTCTGTGAAGCTACAGTTATTCTGATAACTAAGTCTCATGAAGACCCAACAAGGAAAGTGAACTTCAGGCTAATTTCACTTATGAATATCTATGCAAAATGTCAATAAAATTATCACAAAAACACATCAAAAACACCATTCACCAGGATCAATTAGGCTTCATCCCGGGGTTGCAGATATGGAGCAATATGTGAAAAATCCATCAACTTAACCCAGTACATAAATAAACTGAAAGAAAAAGAAAACACAAATGATCATCTCCCTAGATGGTGAGAAAGCCTTTGACATAATCCAACACCACTTCATGCTAAAAGTCTCAGATTAGGGATTCAGGGCACATACCTGAACAGAATAAGAGCAATACACAGCAAGCCAATAGACAACACCATATTAAATGGAGAGAAACTTAAAGAAATTCCACTATTCTCCCTGTATTTATTCAATATAGTACTTGGAGTTCCAGCTAGAGCAATTAGACAATGAAAGGAGATCAAGGGGATACGAATTGGAAAGGAAGAAGTCAAGATATCACTATTTACAGATGATATGATAGTGCACATAAATGACCCCCGAAATTCTACCAGAGAACTCCCTACACCTGATAAACAACTTCAGCAGAGTGACTGGAGTTAAAAGTAAATCAAACAAGCAGATAGCCTTCCTCTACACAAAGAGAAAGAAATTAGGGAAATAATATAATATAATAATATAAAATATATCAGTATAAATCTCTGAAAGCAAGTGAAATAGTTGGTTTCCTTATGACAGTGTTAGATCTACATGCCTGTCATTCACTTTGTTCTTTCTGCCCCCTTAATTTCCTCATTCGCCGGTCTTGTTCTTCTGCCTTCCCATTGTTTAGACCAAATCCTACCCTGCATAGTCTTTTTTCTACTATTATGTTCTATATTACATACTATATATTGTATCATACATGTTCTATTACCAAGTATGTAGAAAATGTGAATTTTATCTTTCCAAGTCAGGCATATTTATCTTAACATAATTACCCTTGGGTGTGTGTGTGTGTGTGTGTGTGTGTGTGTGTGTGTGTGTGTGTTTTGTCTCTTCATCTGTGAATGCACATCGATGATTATTCCTTATATTAGACATCATGAAGAGAGCAGATATAAGCAAGAATGTGCTAGTTTTTCTGGTGTGCTGACTTAGAATTTTTTAATTCTATACCCAGGAGAAAAACTTCTGAATTGTACAGCAGTTTTGCATGTAGTTTTCTAAGACATCCCCATGTTCTTTTCAAAAACAGCTGGGCCTGGTACCTTCCCAAGGGATTGAAAAAGGGTTCCATTTTGTTGGCATCCTTCTCAGTATTTATGCAATTTTTCATTTTTATTTTCAGGAAAAATGCCAGCATTTATTACCAAGAAACAATAAGGGAAAACAATGACTGTGGAGATGGGACATCTTCCGTTTGGCCTGAGGTACTTGTTCTTTGGCTTTTGCTGGTAGGTCTACCTCCGGTCATAGGCTCCCTGGGCAACAAGAGCAAACTGCTCCTGGACTCCAGTTCCCCTGTACTTGACTGGATGGTTATCTTTGGGAATCATTAGTGGACCACGGCCCACTCCTTTCTTTGTATTTTGATGTGGATCAAAAACTTTATGGTCAACAACTGACTCCTGTTTGTCTATAATTCCTGTGTATCTGAATGAGTGCTTGTGCCACTTGGGGCTTCCATGTGGAGAGTCTCCCATTCCAATTTTTATTCCACTTTGACCTGGGTCACTGGATTTCTGGTCAGAAAGACCGGACTGCTGCTTGTTACCATCTCCTCTGTAACTACAAGGATAGTCATTCCCCATGGGAGTGGGGAGCTGGAAAAAGCCTAATCCTCCCTTCACTTTGATCTGATCTTGTTCCGAGGCTCTCTGGGCATTGATGCCTGAGTGCAGCTTATGTTCAGTTCTGTTGTACTTGAAATGTTGACTGTGCTCCTCAGGACTCCTGTGGCTACTGCTCATTCCACTTCCTAGTGTGCTATGGTTTGGTTCATGGAGGACCTCAGAGTAGTGAGAAGAGCCAACTAGCTGGAATGCCTCCACTGATTCTGTCTTATCCTCTTGTACCTGGGTCACAGGAACTATGATGAGTTTTGATGGGTTGTCTACACTTTTCTCCAGGTTCTGAGCCAGAGCATTAATGAGGGCTTGTAATTCAAATGTACTACCATAGACAAGGTTTACTCCATCTACTACCTTGCCTGTCTGTTCAGTAACTGGTAGGGGACTTTCTTCTTTCAAAGAGTTTATGCCTCCACGTTTCAAAATCCCTGGCCTCTCTTCGTGTGTCTTTTCTTTTACTTTCAATGTGTAGGTTTCCTTGGCCTGTGAAGAGGGGGCACAGTATTCTGGGCCTGGTCTTGTTGCATTCCAGCTGAGATGTCCTGAAACCACATGCTCAGACATCTTCCATGGTGCATGTTTCGACATTTTGGGGCTGGTACTTCCTTTCAGGATGCCTCTCCCAGTTCCTACAATACTCCTGCACTGCTGGGGTTTTTCCTGGGACCAGAAAGCATTTGGCTGAACATTAAAATATCTCTCCCCTTGATCTGAATGGGACTTTGAGGGCCCATGGCTGGCAGCAGGTGAAGGGGTTCTTTGGATCTCCTGAACCTCTGGAAAAGAGTGTCGCAGTCTGGCAGAATGCACAGTTTCTATCCTTGTCCCTCCTGGATCCTGGTGATGTAATTTTTCCAGGATCCTGGCAGCCTTTGAATAATATTCCGCCTTAGAAACACTGGGCAATATTCTGTGTTTCTCGGGAAACTGCATGCTGTTCAATTCCAGCTTCATTTGAGTCTTTGGATCAAGGAAGGAAAGGTCTTCAGTTGTGTTCTTAGTGGACAGCATGTCTCTCTTCATGGGAAGGTTTTCAAGTTCCAGACCCTTCCCAGGGGTGTTGCTTGAAGCCTGAGTCAGGTCTTCGACACTAACACTGAGGACCTTCTTGATGGTGTTAGGTGTGCCAAACTTTGTTTTGGCCTTGTTTAAGAGCATCCCTGTGAGTTCGGACCCCACCATCTTGCTCCACTTGTATTTTTCGGGATTGTGGATGGAGGGCTGGGCAGGCTGGTTGAGTTCAGGCAGGTTCTTGCAATAACCACCGCTGTTTGTTTGGAAAGCTCCCTGAAGCTGTGGCTGTTCCTCAGATGGGAGGAATCTGACATGTTTTTCTTGTTGTTCTCCCATGTTAATTACCTTCTCTTCCTGCTGTGGGTCCTCATGATGGTAGACTATTTGATAATGCTCAGGAAGGATGAAGACTGACTGGATAGCTTTAATGGGCAGGGTGCCCTTGGACAAGTTGTCAATGGGTTGGTCAAAGGCTATTTGGCATTTTTGGACATCACAACCAGTAATATATTTCCAATTCAGCTCAGGTTGACCTGGTTCATTTATGTATGGAAGGGATGTCTGTATCCCTATATCAGTGTTGCGAAGGACTTTTCTACGGACCCTACACTGAAAAGAAGGAGGTGTTTGTTTTGGTATAGAGCTTGGGAGGTTTTCTTGTTCCTGAACCTCTGTCACACCTACCAAGCTTGGTGGCACAGGTTGGTAGGACAATGTCTGGTCCTGACAAAACTGTGGAGGTTCTTTAGCTAAACCTAGAGCTTGGGCACTGTCAAGTTTACTACTAAACCTCACTGTTTTACTTTCGCTTGGGGATTTTCTGGAGTTGCAGACAGTAGGCACAGTTGAATCAGTGAACTCAGAACGTATACTTCCTAAAAGTTGCTGTATGCGGTTTTCTAATACCTTGAGTTTAGAAAACAGCTGAAGGAGGGAAAGTTGTTTCAGTTTCTTATTAGAATGACAAGAGGAATGAGGAGAGGAGTCCAGTAAATGATACTGAGTTGGGCTTTCCACAGGCCATATTGCATTCTGGGCATCCTGTGCATTCTTTTGGAAGTTTCTGTAACCTGTTAAAGTAGCAGTTTCCTTACTGGCCTTCCTCTGCCCCATCTTCACCACCTGCCAATTAGAAACGACACAAATGAGCTGGGGGTCCCTTCGTCCCTCTGGAAGACAAGTTGCCTCCTGCTCTGTGTGCTCATGGATGACATAAAATCCCCATATCCCAGAGAGTTCGGTCTCTCTCTCTCTCTCTCTCTCTCTCTCTCTCTCTCTCTCTCTCTCTCTCTCTCTCATCCTTGACTTATTCATACCATATATAAACCATTTCCTTTTGGTCTTGTTGGGAAAACAGCACAAGTGGCTGTCTATGCCACACTTACCACAGATGTGCTCAGTTAGTGTTCCTCAGACAGGATCCTGCCCAACACCGAGCTCTGCAGCTGCCTCTGGACTGTCAGGTGGTACCCACTTCCTTAGAGCAAAGTGGACTCAAGCCCCAGCCAAACACAAACAAAAGCAAGTGCCTAAGTGAGGGCAGATGACTTTTCTCAGAACTTGTCCTGTGTCCCCACCATTTCAGGAATGCAATCTGTCCATGGAGCCCCAGTGGTCCTTAATGACACCTCTGCCACCCTGTTCATATGGTCTGGGAGCTTCAGGCAGACAGCTCAGGCTACTCTCACCTCTGTTCTTCCTGCAGACTGATGTGTGGATATTCCTTCTAGAGATTTCTGTTCATGTGTCTATACCTAGTCTTTAGCAAATGTGTAGGGTCTTCTTTCTTCCAACCTTCCCTACCCCTTTTCTTCCATTCTTTCAGTCCCCTAACACTAGTTAAGAGAGACAAAAGGGATAGAGGGGAAAGGAGATGTTATTGATAGGCATTTCCTACTGATTAGGGAGGCTGAGTTCCTTTGGGGCACATTTGATCTTTACCATTGGGATATCTAATTTCCTCGTTGTTCTCTCTTCTTTGCACATGTCCACTTAGCAAACCACAAACACCAGCAACAGGTAGCAAACAACCAATAACCCACCATGGCTCTGAAGGCTCTAATCTTTATGAACCTTTGAAAAGTTCACAGAATTCCAATCAATCTTCACACAAATGCAGAAATTATGGACTGCTGACAAAAAACATGCCCCTGAGAGAGCTTGAGGCTTATCAATGTCATCTACTCTGGACAATCTGAAACAACCCCAATCCCCACACCTGAGATTAAAACAAAACATGTTTTTATATTTCTGTGTTAAAAAAAAAAGTGCCCAAAATTTTAGCTAAACATGCTTTCTAGTGAATGTGAAAGTAACAACTCTGGTTACTTTCTATGTCTCTCCATTGTATGTTAGTCCGGGCTTTCCTCACCTTTCGGATGTTTGTTTTGCTCCCAGATGGTGGTGACTCTGGATACTCCTTCAGGAAAGGGATTAGTAGGTAAAAGATCCCCACTCCAAGTATAATGGCAAAGGTCATGTCCAGTACCATAGACATGGAGCTGGGGATCCTCCATAAGTCAATAATGCTATTCATCAGAAGGAAAATTATTCTCCATCTTCTGAATCATAGGCAGGATCTCAAGCCACTGAGTCCTGGAGTACAGATCTGACCTTTCAGGAGGCCTCAGGCCACATCACACAGCTGAGGCCTCCTCATCACAAAGGGCCACAGGTAGGAGGGAGGGGCCCACAGCCTCTCCCTAGCCTCCACCCCAGGAGCCCCACCCAACTCTTGGCTTTCTCTACTCCTTCCCTCTAAATCCTGCTGCTGCAACTGTCAAAGATAGATCTCTGTTCATGTTTTATTGCTCCTCCCTGAGTCCCAAAGTTCTTCTGCCTTCTGTCCTCTTGTGTGCTTCAGTGTCTTAGTTTTTGACAAAGTAGGCTTCTCTATGGAACTTGAGTTGTTTCTTAGGGACTAATGCTCTCAGGATGTCTTCTGACTACACATATGCATGTCTTCATCCTGAGATCATAGCTTATCTTTTTTTTTCCCAGTAAACTATTATTCTTTTATAGTTAAACAACTTTATTAACATGGTCAAGCAGTGATTAACTTTCACATGTATTATGTCATACCATGCAAATATAAAGACAAAATTACTAAAGAACAATATATATTCTCTTCATGATCCAAAACATTTGGTGTCCCCAAAAAACTTTTTAAAATTCAGCAACTTATCAAAACTTAAAACTGCATTTTATTTAAAATGAAGATCAGTTAGACTTCAAGAACCATCAATTCAGTTCAGTTTGAGAGGTTGCAGGATATGGTTGAAGGACACATTCTAACATATTGTGCCAGGCACAGGAAATATCAGATTTAAAGCTTTTAAGCATAATTCATACAATCTAAGTTGTCAGCAAAACGATCCAGTTATTTATAACTAAGCAAGTACTGTTAAGTTACTGCACCCATTTTTAACATGAATACTGATTATTTACATTTCAAATGTTGTCCCCTTCCAGGTACCAACACCACAACTCACCCCACTCCATTCTACCTCCTCTTTGCCTCTAAGAGTGTGCTCCCTCATACACCCACCCACCCACCAACCCATTCCCACCTCATACCTCTTGCATCCCCCCTGGTATTCCCCTACACTGGGGCATTGAGCCTTCCCAGGACCAAGGACTTTTCCTCCCATTGATATGCAACAAGGCTATCCACTGCTACATATGCATCTGGATCAATGGGTCACTCCATGTGTACACTTTGGTTGGTGGTTTAGTCTTGGGAAGCTCTGTGGGTACTGGTTGGTTTTATATTTTTGTTCCTTCCTCCTATGGGGTTACAAACCCCTTCAGCTCCTTTAGTCCCCTCTCCACTCCTCCATGGGGAAATCCATGCTCAGTCCAATAGTTGACTGCAAGCATTTACCTTTGTACTTTTCAGGCTCTGGTAGAGACTCTCAGGAGATATTTAGTTATTGGTTTAGGCATTGGAAGCTCTGAGTGGTACTGTTCTTCCTATGGTGTTTCAATTCCCTTTAGCTCCTTCAGTCCTTCAAGTAACTCTTCCCTTGGGGTCCACAGGCTCAGTCTTATGTTTGTCTGTGGGTATCTGCATCACTCAAGGTCAGGTGTTTGCAAAGTTTCTCGGAGGACAGTCATGCCAGGCTCCTGTTTGCATGTACATCTTGGCATCAGCAATAATGTTTTTGTTTGGTGTCTGTGCCTGGGATGGATCTCAAGGTAGGGGTGGTCTCTGGATGGTATATTCTTTAGTCTGCTTCACTTTTATCCTGTATTTCCATTAGACAGGAACAATTCTGGGTTAAATTTTTTGGCATGGGTGGATAGTCCCATCCCTCAACTGGGGACCATATCTTTTTATTGGAAATGATCTGTTCAGGTTCTATCTCCTTGTTGTTGGGCATTTGGGCTAATGCCATCCCCATTTGTTCCTGGGAGCCTTTCCCATTCCAGGTGCCAGGAACTTTCTACTGGTTTGTTCTGCTCCCCACCCCACACTGATGCATATTTCTATTCATTCTCCTGGCCCTCTGGTCCTCTCTCCTTTCTCTCCCACCCATTCCTGATCCTGTCCCATTTTTCCCTCCCCCTCTACTTTCCCACAAAGGTCCTTCCCTCCTCTGCACCTCATGATTATTTTATTCCCCCTTCCAAGTGGGATTGAAGCATCCACACTCTGGCCTTCATTTTTATTAAGCTTCCTATGGTCTTTGAGTTGTATTATGGATATTCTGAGCTTTTTGGATAGTATTCACTTTTCAGTGAGTACATACCATGTATGTCCTTTTTGGTCTGAGTTACCTCATTCAGAACGATACACTCTAGTTCCATACATTTGTCTGCAAAATTCACAATGTCCTCATTTTTAATAGCTGAGTAGTAGTTTAATTCCATTGTGCAAATATACCACATTTTCTGTATCTGTTCTTCTGTTGAGGGACATCTGGGTTGTTTCCAGCTTCTGCCTATTAAAAATAAGACTTCTATGAACATTGTGGAACATGTGTGCTTGTGATATAGTGGAGCATCTTCTGGGTACATGCCCAGGAATGGTATATGTGGATTTTCAGATAGAACTATTTCCAATTTTCTGTTGAACTGCCAGACTGATTTCCAAATAGATTGCACCACCTTGAAATCTCACTAGCAATGGAGGAGCATTCCTCTTTCTCCACATCTGCAACAACATCTGCTGTCCCCTGAGTTTCTGATCTTAGCCACTCTGACTGGTATAAGGTGGATGCTCATTGTCTTTTGGATTTGTATTTCCCTAATGACTAAGGGACAATGATGTTAAACATTTCTTTAGGTGCTTCTCACCTATTTGACAATTCAAATACCCAAGAATTCAGTTGAGAATTCTCCAATTAACTCTATACCCCATTTTTAAATTGTTTTATTTGGTTTTCTGGGTTCAGCCTTCTTGATTTATTTGTATATTTTGGATATTATCACTCTATTAGATGTAGGTTTAGTAAAGATCTTTTTCCAGTCTGTGGATTTGTCCTACTGACAGTGTCCTTTGCCTTGTAGAAGCCTTTCAGTTTTGTGAGGTCCCAGTTGTTAATTGTTGAACTTTGAGCCTGAGTTATTGATATTCTGTTCAGAAAAATTTCTCCTGTGTCAATGTGTTCAAGGGTATTTTCTACTCTCTTTTCTATTCAATTCAGTTTATCTGGTTTTATGTGGAGGTCCTTGATCCACTTGCACTTGAGTTTTGTACAAGGTAAAAAGAATGGGTCAATTTGCATTTTTCTACATGCAGACTGCCAGTTAGACCATAACCATTTGTTGAAAATGCTTCCCCCCCCCTCACTGAATGGTTTTGGCTTCTTTGTCAAAAATCAAGTGATCATAGGTGTATGGGCTTATTTTTGTGTCTTCAGTTCTATTCAGTTGATTAACCTATCTTTGTACCAATAACATGAAGTTTTTATTATTATTGCTCTGTAGTACAGCTTGAGGTCATGGATGGTGGTTCCCCAAGAAGTTCACTTATTGCTGTGGATTGTTTGGTTATCCTGCTTTGTTTTTGTTTTGGTTTTTTTTTCTTCTTCTTTTTCTTTTTCAGAAAAATTTGAGAATTGTTCTTTCTTTTTCTGTAGAGAATTGAGTTAGAAATTTGATGGGGATTGCACTGAATCTGTAGATTGCTTTTGATAAGATGGCCATTTTTTATTAGATATTTTCTTTATTTACATTTCAAATGCTATCCTAAAAGCCCCCTATACCCTCCCCCCACCCTGCTCCCCTCCACATTCATTCCCAATTATTGGCCCTGGCTTTCCCCTGTACTGGGGCATATAAATTTTGCTAGGCCAAGGGGCCTCTCTTCCCAGTGAAGACCAACTAGGCCATCTTCTGCTACATATGCAGCTAGAGACATGAGTTCTGTGAGGTACTGGTTAGTTCATATTATTGTTCCACCTATAGGGTTGCAGACCCCTTCAGCTCTTGGGTACTTTTCTAGCTCCTACAATGGGGTCTCTGTGTTCCATCCTATTGATGACTTAAACATCCCCTTCTGTATTTGCCAGGCACTGGCAAAGCCTCACAGGAGACAGCTATATCAGGGTCCTTTCAGCAAAATCTTGCTGGCATATGCAATAGTGTCTGCATTTGCTGGCTGATTATGGGATGAACCCCTGGGTGGGGCAGCCTCTGGATGGTCAAGATGGCCATTTTTACTATGCTAATCCTTCTAATCCATGAGCATGGAAGACCTTTCCATCTTCTGAGGTCTTCTTTGATTTCTTTCTTCGGGGACTTGAAGTTGTTGTCATGTAGATCATTAGGATTAACACAGTGAAAACGGCCATCCAGGCACTGTCACACATGGTCTCCCTCTAGTGGTATGGATCTCATATTAGACCAGTCACTGGTTGGGCACTATCACAAGTTCTGCTGCCCCTTTGCCCCAGAATATCTTACAAGCAAGGGTAGGTTGTAGTTTGAAGGTTTTGTGGCTGAGTTGGTGTTCAAGTCCCACTATTGAAAGCCTTGTGTGAGAGAGAAGACAGCCTGTTCAGGCACCATACACTCTAATATTAACTCACCATACACTCTAATATTGACAACTGTCCTTGCTATGGTCACCATCATAGATACCAGGGACGAGGAACCTAAAGCTGTATAGCTCAAATACATAGATGGGGGCTGAAGGGAATGTCAATAAAATGGTTCTTAATGATACTCTGCTATAATCATAAATCATTGCCTAGCCTGGTTGACATCATAGAGGCCTCTACAGGTAGAAGTACTGGGTTTCCTGGCCCAGACTTGAAATGAGGGCCTGTGCCTACTCTTATTGTATCTTTGTTTGTGGTATATGGCTAATATCCCTGGGAGGTCTGGTCTTTTCTCATGGAAAAAACGGGGTGAGTGGATTTGGAGGGGAGAGGAGGTGGGTACTATGAGAAGTGGAAGGACAGGCAACTGTGTCATGATAAATTGAAGCAAAAAGTAAAAATAAAAATAGTTTAAAATATAATTAAAAAAATCATACAAACTTTCCTGTGGACAGCTTCTTATTGAATATGGAAAATAAATGAGCAAGTAACAGGGAGAGTTGTAAAATAGGAGGTACCATAGAAAGTTTGCCTGACATATTTTGGAAATCATAGGAGTTAACAGTGTGGTTTTAATTGTATATCCATAGTTGCATATCCCAAAGAGAAATGAAAAGGATGCTAATTGGAGTACTTAACATACTTCAGTGAAACTGCAAAAGTTAAGAGAGCACTGGAATGGCTAAAGATAAAAGAATAAGGAAGTAAAGTGAGGAAAAGAGAAGAGAAGAGAAGATACTCAAAGCCTAGATAACAGAAGCCCAATGAGCACCAAACTGTTCAGATTGTATATCAAAGACAATGTAGAAGCAAATAGTAAAAGAATTATAGAAGGTGAAAAAATGGAATTATTGTGCATCATTATCTCTACTTAACTTTATATGCCCCAGTACAGGGGAGTGCCAGGGCCAAAAAGTGGGAGTGGGTGGATAGGGGAGAGGGGAGGGGAGGGGGGACTTTTGGGATAGCACTGGAAATGTAAATGAGGAAAATACCTAATTAAAAAAAAATCCGTACCACAATTGGCTAACAGAGAACCATGTAAAATAAGCCAAGTGAGGAACTGTGGAGTATGGAGAGGGTGGAGGAGGAAGAAGGGAGGATCTTCCTGGCATCACAGCATTTCATTTCCCAGGGAAAGCAGGGATGGGTTGAGGTTCCAAAGGCTGTGATTCAGGGGCAAAAGTAGCGTACATTTTAGTAAAAATTCTCTTTCCTTAACTCTCTGCTATTATAAAGAAAGGGGCCTCTGACTTCAGACCATTAACTTCTTAATCCCTGAACATCAGGGGTTTAAGAAAAAGAGGCTCAATTGCTAGGGCTCCTTTCTTTCTGCCCCAAGAACCCCTCACTGGCGAGAGGCTTGTGACTCCATGCAAGCTAAATCCATGCTCTACCCTAACTGACTTTTAAAACTATTTTTCATGCCAGAAATGAGTAAAAAGTCCTTTTGCACTATTTATTTTATGTTTAGGCTTAATGTACAGTACTTAACATTCACACTGTTATCAGGTGTGAGATGGCAATGCAGCTCACATTTCTCTGCTATTACAATCTGGCTGTCATCACTCAGACATGGATGTTTTCTGTTTTGTTTTAGCCCCATTTTCTATCTCCCTCTGCATTGCCTTCTTCTCCTAGGAAGCCATTTGTAATGCAGATGACATAAGACAAAGACTTATTCTTGCAAACTGTGTTATTTTTTTTCTTTCTATTTTCAGCTTCACCATGGGGTTTTTGAGTCCCACCTGTGTCCTAGGTACATCTACCCTTGTCACATCCTGGGTTTATGGCTTCATAACTTGGGAGAGCCCTTGTGCTGTGATTTATTAGACGTTCTTTGACTGTTCCCTGAGAGATGTTAAAGCATGCAGAATTCAATGTTCACTTAGTTGTCTTGTATATAGCCCTGAAAGAGTCATGCAGGGTATGCATCCAGAAGTTATGTACATGCCTCTACTTTATAAATTTATTTTCCTGAGAAGGTGCTGGATGTTTTCTTCTACTATGTTGATAAACACTTAAAATTATCTTCCTGTGATGCAGGTGATAGCATAGAGTCAATATGCTATGTAGGAGAACACAGTAAAGTTCAATGCTGGGGAAAAATATGTTCTAGGGAGATAGATATCCAAATATTAAGGTATAAATCATATTAATCTAAGAGAAAAATGAGGAGAAATGAGAACAGTGGGGAAAAAGACTATACTTCTAGCATCCTTGTTAATGTCTTCCTTTGTTTCTGTGCAGTTTGTTGATCTACACCATGTAATTGATTTTAGAATCCAGTAATATTTCCTCCTTGCTTTAAACAAGAAACCACGGAATAGAACTTTCTCCAATTTGAGACTGTCAGCCTGACTTTTCTTCAAATATCTTCCCAACTTTAGGTTGTTGCAAGGCTACAGGCAACCTTTTTTCTTTTTTCTTTTCAATTTTTTAAATTAGGTATTTATTTCATTTCCATTTCCAGTGGTATCCCAAATGTCCCCCACAAGCTCCCCAACCCACTCTCCCACCCACCCACTCCCACTTCTTGGCCCTGGTGTTCTCTTGTACTGAGGCATATAAAGTTTGCACGAACAATGGGCCTCTCTTTCCACTGATGGCCGACTAGGCCATCTTCTGATACATATGCAGCTAGAGTCACAAGCTCCGGGGGTACTGGTTAGTTCATATTGTTGTTCCACCTATAGGGTTGCAGATTTTATTTGTTTACATTTTGAATGATATCCTCCTCCCGGTTACCCCACACACATACAACTCCCCATCCCATCTCTCTCTCCCCCATCCCCTTTGCCTCTAAGAGGGT
The DNA here is from genome assembly GCF_000001635.26 of Mus musculus. NCBI lineage: Eukaryota > Metazoa > Chordata > Mammalia > Rodentia > Muridae > Mus > Mus musculus. The sequence goes on from NC_000067.6 coordinate 28,787,521, forward strand.
GCTCCTTCACTCACTCACCAACTCCCACCTTACCTCTCTAGCATCCACCTATGCTGGGGCATCAAACCTCCACAGGACCAAAGGCTTCCCCTCCCATTGATATCAGATAAGATCATCTTCTGATATATATATATATATATATATATATATATATATATATATATATAGAGAGAGAGAGAGAGAGAGAGAGAGAGAGAGAGAGAGAGAGCGAGAGCCATGGATCCCTCTTTGTATACTATTTAGTTGGTGGTTTAGTCTCTGGGAGTTCTGAGGGGTCCAGTTAGTTGATATTGTTGTTCTTCCTATGGTGTTGCAAACCCCTTCAACTCCTTCAGTCCTTCCCCTAGCTCATGCATTGGGGTCCCGTAGCTCATGCAGTGGGGTCCCACAGCTAAGTCAATGGATGGCTGTATCTGCATCTGTTCTAGTCAGGTACTAGTAGAACTTCTCAGGGAACAGTCATACCAGGCTCCTGTCAGCAAGAGCTTCTTGACATCAGCCATAGTGTCTGGATTTGGTGTCTACAGATGGGATAGATCCTTAGGTGGGGCACTATCAGGATGACCTTTTTGTCAGGTTCTGGGTTTTTCTCTTTTCTTTTTTCTTTCTTTTTTTTTTCCTGTCTTTCCTACAGTCAACCTCTTAAAGTTGCAAATTTCTGTAGTGATTTTAGAACTTGTCCTGTTTGTGCCTTTTGTCTGAAGAGTTATCGCTGACATGCATCAGCCTGTTCTAATTACTAAAACCTCAGGTGGTACCTCTGAAAAGACATAAGACTTTTTCTAACCACCTCCTATAAAATGTTTACCCTGGCTATAAAATTCTAATCTGAACTTCTTCACATAAGCTTTCTTTATTGACTATATTTGTGATTATTTGATTTTCAGTTATTTTCTCCCTACAATAGAAGCTTAATATAAATTAGAATTTATAATATTGCACTTGGGAAGCAGAGGCAGGCAGATTTCTTAGTTCGAGGCCAGCCTGGTCTAAAGAGTGAGTTCCAAGACAGCCAGGGCTATACAGAGAAACCCTGTCTCGAAAGAAACAAACAAACAAAAAATTATAATATTTTAGCAAAAGATCTGAAAAGTAAAGGAAAACGAATCAGACAAAGAATTATAAGAGAAAACAAAAACAAAATAAAAACCTCAAAAAATTTAAGTTAATTTTGTATTTGATATCTACTTCTGGTCATGGGGTCTGTCCTAAAATATAGTTGGTATACCCAGCCAGACAACCTTGGAAAAAAGTAATTTTTTCATTGTAAGCAATTATCAATGGAATCAATGGAATTTGATTAGGGATCAACAATGAGGGCTTCTCTCCTATCTCTGCGACCACGTCTGACTTAGACCTGTCCAGGAATTGTGAATGTTGCCACAGTCTTGAGAGCTCATATGTGTATCAGTCCCATCGTGGTTAGAAACTGTTGTTTCTTTACTGTTTTCTGCCCCCAATCACTGGTTCCTCTATCTTTTCTTCAGAGTTCTTTGAATTCTGAGTGGATGGACACACTCCATTTAAGAATGAGCTTTCCAAGGTTGTTTTACTTTTTGAGTCAGTGTCTCATGATGCATCCTGAGCCGGCCTAAAACTTTCTAAGTAGACTAGGATGTTCCAGAAGTCATTGATAGCTATCTGCCTCTGCCTCCTAAGTGCTGAGATAAAAGATGGGTGTTAATATGCCCGGCCTATAAAATTTGATAAATATACATCTAAAGTTATTTTATATATTCTTTGACATAACCATTTATTTTATACAACATATCATAAGTAAATGGAAAATAACAAATATGTATTTTTCATTTGCAATTTTTTGCTTATATTCTTATCCCTGAAAATCTGCGATAAAATCATAAGCTCCTTTATTGGGGTAGGAAGAAGTTTGAAGAAAGTTTAAAAGGGCTATCAGAATGACCAGAGATGATCATCTATGGACATAAACAGAACAAAGTAATCTCTAGCAATTAATATAGTTTTTCTTATTCTAAGGCTTAGCTAATATTTCTATCCAAGGTTCATTGAGACCTCACAAGTGGGAAAGTTCTCTTCTTTTACAATCTCTTCAATAAGAGAACCTGACATCTTTAAATTACAGAAAGCAACCACATTTTTGTTATCCAGACAGCTTGAACACTCAGGAAAGTGTCTCATTTTATAGTCAGAAAATATTGTTTGGATTTCCTCAGATACCTCCTTAATAAATGATAGTTTAGCAAGGAATAATAGGACCATTGCAAGCAACCTGTTATTTGGTGCGAGTTGTCAAAATTGAAAATTTCCTTGACAAGTAAGAGTTCTTTCCATCTCTATGATCAATAACAAGCCTAGGCATTACTGAAAGTTGTTTTAATAAACATCATGACTTCATACATTCATTTGAACATTGTAATCAAGATTTCTTAAAGTCTTTCCTTTTCATGTGTATAGGTATGTTTGCACTGGGTAGGTACTAACAAAATGAACACCAAATTGAACTTTTCTATTTGCAGGTATAAATTTATTTAACAAGGACATCACTCACCTTCAATTTAGATACTTCAATTATTCTTTAAAAACTTAAAGTAGTATAATGTATGGATGTCAATTTTGAATTACTTACATATTTACTTCCCATCAAAAATAATTTTTTAATAGAGACTTTTATTTAAAATATTAGTACAATCAAAGTAAAGCTTGCTTTCTAATGGAATCAGTGGTCAAAGACTACTAAGACAATCAGGGAGAAATTTGTATAGTATATGAAAAGCAATTAGATATTTTTTTTCTTAGTGAAACTAGTAGAGAAAAGTGGATTGAGTTTTATTCAACCTCTAACAAGTACTTCATGTTATGAAGTAGGAATAATTTTTTTTTCTGAGAAAGAGCAGATACCACACATTTTCTGCAGTCTTGAAAGCAGAAACTCTATTAGAATTTGTCTGTTTATTATGAAAGCAATTATATGAATCACTGGAAGATGTAGGCAAGGAGGTGACTCACTGAACTTTGATTTACAAGCTAGAATTTAGAGAAACAAGGGAAGTAGAAAAGAAACCATGCCAAGGTATTATGATAGGACAAAAGAGAGGGGAATATCAGAGTACATGTGATCTGACTGGAAACATTTTTTAAAAGGAGGAGGTGATTACAAGAGAAGGAAGGAAGGAGTTAAATAATAGCGAGAATGTATTTAAACATCTGAAATAACCATATTATTAAATATTTACAAAAATTAAACAGCATGTAAAATACATAAATCTCTGTATAAACCTACAAATATAGCTTTAACATAATTTTCTTATTTGGGCTGAGAATGCTACACACAAGCATAGAAGACTGCTTATATAGTAAAAATCCCACCATTAACCATGAAAGACTTTACTATGAGTTGTTGGTTAAAGTTATCAAGAATACTCCTAAAACATTACCGATGTTGCCTTTTATCTTGATCATCCCCAAAGGTGGAAGATACATTTGTTTTGGGAGACACAATCCATGTCAGACAAAGGGTTCAGAGGTCTCTGAACTAGAAGTGAGCTGAGCCTCCTTTCTGAGCACTAGCTTTCATGGTACCAAAAGGTGCTGCACACACTTCCAAAACAATTATGCAACCAATAGCCTGACCAACTGTGACATCTATGAACTACAAAAACAAACAAACAAACAAACAAACAAACAAACAAACAAACAAAAGCTAGCTGGCACAAAAATGGTAAGGGTGTAGTAGTATCATACTTAACTTGTTGAAAACATACTATTCTCTAAATAACTTCATACATTCACAACAGGAAAGAAATCATGTCTAATATAGAAAACTGAGCTAAGTGTCCTGCACTAGTGAAGTAGTGGGTCTTGGAAGAGAACATACAAGCGCTACTTCCCAAGCTAGAATAATCTCTAGGTATACTGTAAATATTTTTCTTTACAAACATGGATGTCTTCATGCCTCATCAAGGTTACTTATCTTTTCAGTAGAAGCAAAACATTACAGAAAACTACAATGCAGAGTTCTAGATCTCAGACAAAATGGATACATCTAGAAAGCAATTGCCATAACTAAGGTCTAGGGACTGTATTGGGAAAGAGAGTAGAAATATGAAAATACTAATAACCAATAGATTTGGGAATTTGTTGTGAGACTGACTCTTCTAGTGATGTTAGAGCTCCAACCATAAATTCTCATTAACATAATAATGTGATTGTCTAAATATGTGCTGAAGAAGGATGACAATAAGACACAAGTAACATGTACCATGAAAAATTCAGGAGGTTTCATCCCTACACCAAGGACAACTAAGCAACGCTCAGAGTTACAGAACTATTCTTCTCTGGGGAAGAACGCAACAATAGATATTTAATATCAAATGGTCAACCCTGAAAGCAGGCAAAGAATTAAAATTATTGAGACAGAGTAGATACATTTATATATATATGATTGTAAGAAAAATAATGAAAAGAGAATTAGGGAAAGCACAAGCAATGCTCTATGGGAGGGTTTGGAAGTAGGGAAGGCAAGGGGAAAATACCATATTTACATTAAAATCTTCAGACATAAATTAAACAATACAAGCTACAACATCTGAATTAAATAATAAGTTCTGAAAATAAAGCAAATTAAGAGACATTCTACAGAATATCTGTTCTGTACAATTAGAAATACGTTAATATCATAGAAAGTTTATAGATTGAAAGAGTAATACAATGGCAACAGAACATGTTCAGTTCTCATAAAGATGTCCCTGGACAACTCTTGGAACATTGGAACATTTCATAAACTTGGATTATTTAAAATAGAAATACGAAACAACTGCATTATAAACCAGTGCAAAGAAGATTAATTTACAGAGCATAACAATATTTAAAAATAAGAAAGCTTAGAAGTACAATTTAAGACAGATTACATCTCTTATAAAATGTGACAGACTCAGTACTAAGAAATCAATTTAGTTCGATATGATCCACAGATCCAGTTCCAATACAGTATAAATTAAAGTCAGCCAGGATTTATTTATAATTCTCTAGGTTGATTTTTTTTTATTTATTTGCAGGAAAATAAAAGATGTAGAAATTCAAATATTTAATGAAACTTAAAAGTGTGAAAATATAAATTTCATGATGTCATTTTAGGAATCTGAGGTCTTGGCAAAGGACAGAACAATAAATAAATGGAAGGGGCTAGAAAAGCTTCAAATCAACCTATACGTGCATTCCAGTTGGGCACAATTTATTTTTCAATGCAAATTAAGCCTGGAAAGTCGTTTTCTTTCTGTCATTAAAAGAACAGAAGATTTCCCTTTCATAGGTACATTTACTTAGTGTCAGACAGAGCTCACTCTTTTTCCAACTGGTTTCTTTCATTTAGTACATGAATTTTAGACTGATCTGTGTCCTTTGATGAATATATAGTGTTTATAGCAGTGATCAATAATTCATAGAGCTGGATAATAGACCATTTATCCATTTACCTACTCAAGGAAAAGTGGTTTCTTTCCAAGCATACATACATACATACATACATACATACATACATACATACATACATATATACACACATACATACACACATACATACACAATCTATTATATAGATATAGGTTATGTATGTGTGTGTGTATATATATATATATACATATATATACATATATATGTATGTATATCACAAGCTTAATTGAGATTTTAAATGAAATAGCTTATCCTCTTATTGTTATGTTCTAAGTCATAAACACCAGTAGCCACCAATGGTCACTGGCATGGAAGTATATCTACTGTCACAAAAATTACAGAGAATATTGCATGATTGATATTGTGGTAGACACTTCCATGTGTTGATCCAATCCAAACCTACAGACTATGGGAAACAAGAGAATCCACAATGTCATCTGTTAATTTAATGATGTGCATGACTAATATATGATGAATAAATGTCTTTTGTCACAAGTGATGGTTATTTACTTAAATAAAATTTCCATAATTTTGATATTTACATTTTTTAAAAATTGACTATTTTGATTCTAGAGTTATTTATGCTAGGTCAGTTTTAAAATGAGTTAAAATTTTCATGGGAAACAAAGCAAAACCACCACAACAACAACAACAAATCTAAGTTAAAGAATTGAAACCTGGTGCAAGGTAGGTCTTTAAGAAATTCTCTTAAGGAACAGTATCTTTTCGTTTCTGGGCTAGTAGTGCTTCATCAAAGTACCAAAGGTAACTTAACAAAAACCCTAGTACAAGGTGGAAGGTAAGTCCCTACTGCTGAAGACACCACACACGTGATGAAAAGGCCCATAGTGAGCTTTAAATGACTTCATGTCATTTCTCTGAGGACTAGATTTTATAATACTATAGGGCACCATGAGAGCTTCCAAAGGAGCAGGGAAAACTACCATCCTACATGTGATTCCTATGATCCAAATTAATGACAAGCATGACACAGTTGCCTTAAGGATGAATTAGTGGAACACATAGCTTGACAGTAAACTTGCAGATCCCTTTAGCTCCTTGTGTAATCAACCTACAGAAGTTCAGAACTGAAGAGCAGCTTGCACATTGTTGATAGACTATCAAGAACTTGTGTTTGCAATGGAAGTCTTGCATCACAGCCTGGATAATTTGATTTGCTAGAACATTACAAAGGGTATTTAATGAACTGGCTAGCTTCCAAAACAAAGTAAAAATTGTATAGTAATGAAATATTTTGAAATGAAATATTAAATATTAATTAATACCTTAATATGATTAGTTCAAAGAGCAATGTTTGTTAAAAGCACTGTTCTGTACACTGGGAAAAACACAAAACTTAGTAGCTGAGAGTACAATGCAATATTCTTCGGTTATAAAAATTTAAGAGTGCCCTTTTTCACCATCTATCTGATCAGAAATTTCTATCAGGAGTTGTAGCTAGCCACAATGTTAAATTCAATATCTTAATGGCAATGTTTTAAGTTTTGATCAAATTCCAAGTTTATTCTTCGATTACTGAGACTCCTTTGAGCAGGCACAGAATGAGGCATCATTTCACCTTTCAGCCTGTCACGTGCTAGTATATTTTACTAGACTTTTCTGACAATATATTTTTTCGGCTTATAATATAAGTGCGTACTTAACTCTCTCTTTCCTCCCCCAAAAGCCCTTATGTGTCTTCAATATTTTAATCATAATCTGTTTTTTTTCTTTAATTGCTGCTTTTCTTTATTTCTTTAATATATATATATATATATATATATATATATATATATATATATGTATTTATATGTATGTATTATATACAATTACGACACTCAGTTAATATAATGTCTCTTATCTATATATGCTTTTAAAGATGGCCATTTTGATATTACATTACCAATTATTGAGCCCCTCCCTAGGAAAGACTGATTTCTCTGGCTCTCAGCGACTTATTGGCCTGCAGTTTTTTGTTTTGGATACAGGAATCCTGAGATTTTTCCCTGCTGCACATTAGTATATCTATTAGTACCTCTTTGCTTACATAATGTTTAGGCAGTCATAATCGATTATACTCAGACTTTATGAGTGTTGCTTCTGAAAATTCCAGGACACGCAATCACATAGCAAACTCCCTGATCCTTTGAGTTTACAGTCTTTCTACTCCATTTTCTGCAATTATTCTTTTTTTTTTTTTTTTTGACTTTTTCAAGGTTTTTTTTTTATTTATTTTTTTTACATATTTTCCTCAATTACATTTCCAATGCTATCCCAAAGTCCCCCATACCCTCCCCCCCACTTCCTTACCCACTCATTCCCATTTTTTTTTTTGGCCCTGGCATTCCCCTGTATTGGGGCATATACAGTTTGCGTGTCCAATGGGCCTCTCTTTCCAGTGATGGCCGACTAGGCCATCTTTTGATACATATGCAGCTAGAGTCAAGAGCTCCGGGGTACTGGTTAGTTCATAATGTTGTTCCACCTATAGGGTTGCAGATCCCTTTAGCTCCTTGGGTACTTTCTCTAGCTCCTCCATTGGGAGCCCTGTGATCCATCCAATAGCTGACTGTGAGCATCCACTTCTGTGTTTGCTAGGCCCTGGCATAGTCTCACAAGAGACAGCTACATCTGGGTCCTTTCAATAAAATCTTGCTAGTGTATGCAATGATTCTTAAGCCTTGGGTATACAAGTTGTGTTGTGGATGAATCAGTTGAGACCGACATCTACAAAATTGCATTTTGATTGGGAAACTTTTTCTCTAATGGTTTCTGTCTATTGCACAGCAAAGTTTCCTTGATGAGTAGTGAGAAGTAAGTTTGTCTGAGGACATAAGGACAAATATTGAAAGTGTCTCCTAGGTATTGTGGTGGTTCAGTCAAGTGGCTGTTTTAGGTATATTTCAAGACCCACAACTTAACCAGTCCTAGGTAGTTGGCAAGGTAAGAGTGTAAATATAAAGATAGTGTGTAGTCTGGTTTCAGAAGATATCTAAGACCAAATAATATTTCTGCATGATAAAACTGTTGGAAACAGTTGTAAAAAATGATCTACAGTACGGCTTTATTCTAAAGATAGATCTAAAGAAAGATTTTCATTTCATTCCCTAAGTTGGTAATTAAATCCATCTGTTAGAGCAGAAAACAGATACCTAAATTAGCTGAAAATTGTAGAATCTCAGTAGACCTAGGTTTGGAAGGCATCTGTGGCTACAAGTTCTTGGAGAATTCATAAAAGACTCCATGGAATAGGATGATAACCCTTAGTTGACAGTCTAAAATGTGAAGAAAAAGGAAAATATCATTAAGAACCATTTCTAATTCCTTAGCAAGAATGTTACCACAGTTGTCTGTTTTAGTTTATTAGTCAGTATGCTATAAAGGGCAGTATGTTTACACTTAGATACATGATAGGAGGCTGGGAGACCAGAATGCCTCAGATATGGGTAAAGAAAGCAGAGCAACCAATGAGATGGCTGATTCCAGGGCCATATGGAGATTTACAATGTAGTTGTGTATTTAGCACTGGTGAGGGGGTGGTGTCTGTGTTGACAAATATTATATTTTAAACATACTTATATTTTAAATAGATTCATTATCTAAATATAGCTATATTTCATGGGAGGTTACATATGTTTCACAGAGTTCAAATGGATGTTAATAACCTGCACATTTACTAAAATTGTTTTTTGTGCACAATTTATGCAGGTCTGAAAATGTCACATTACAAATCAGCACTTCTTATAATTTATGTTGTTAAATAGTATAATAAAAATAAACTTTTTTGTTTCACAGATTAACTAAAAGGTACGAAGGTTGCAAGTGGTCTCTCAAACACCATGCTTACATTTTCCTGCCCTAATTTTCTCTATAATTGTTGAAAAGTCAATATTGATATTCTTAGTAACAAATGTGCATATGTTACTATCTCTATGAATATACACATTACTTTTATGCTTTTCTACATTTTTTTTTGCTTTTCTTTCTTTTTTTTTTTTAACTAGGTATTTATTTCATATACATTTCCACTGCTATCCCAAAAGTCCCCCACACGCTACCCAACCCACTCCCCCACCCACCCACTCTCACTTCTTGGCCCTGGCATTCCCCTGTACTGAGGCAGATAAAGTTTGCACGACCAATGGGGCTCTCTTTCCACTGATGGCCAACTAGGCCATTTTCTGACACATATGCAGCTAGAGACACAAGTCTGGGGGTACTGGTTAGTTCATATTGTTGTTCCACCTATATGGTTGCAGATCCCTTTAGCTCCTTGGTTACTTTCTCCAGCTCCTCCATTGGGAGCCTTGTGATCCATCCAATAGCTGACTGTGAGCATCCACTTTTTGCTAGGCCCTGGCATAATCTCACAAGAGACAGCTATATCTAGCTCCTTTCAGCAAAATCTTGCTGGTGTATGTAATGGTGTCAGCGTTTGGAGGCCGATTATGGGATGGATTTGCAGATATATCAGTCTCTAGATAGTCCATCCTTCATCTCAGCTCCAAACTGTGTCTCTGTAACTCCTTCCATGGGTGTTTTGTTCCCAATTCTAAGAAGGGGTAAAGTGTCCACACTTTGGTCTTCCTTCTTCTTGAGTTTCATGTATTTAGCACATTGTATCTTGTATCTTGGGTATTCTAAGTTTCTGGGCTAATATCCACTTATCAGTGAGTACATATTGTGTGAGTTCTTTTGTGATTGGGTTACCTCACTCAGGATGTTGACCTCCAGGTCCATCCATTTGCCTAGGAATTTCATAAATTCATTTTTAATAACTGAGTAGTACTCCATTGTGTACACGTACCACATTTTCTGTATCCATTCCTCTGTTGAGGGGCATCTGTGTTCTTTCCAGCTTCTGGCTATTATAAATAAGGCTGCTATGAACATAGTGGAGCATGTGTCCTTCTTACCGGTTGGAACATCTTCTGGATATATGCCCAGTAGAGGTATTATGGGATCCTCCAGTAGTACTATGTCCAATTTTCTGAGGAACCACCAGACTGATTTCCAGAGTGGTTGTACAAGCTTGCAATCCCACCTACAATGAAGGAGTGTTCCTCTTTCTCCACATCCTTGCCAGCATCTGCTGTCACCTGAATTTTTGATCTTAGCGATTCTGACTGGTGTGAAATGGAATCTCAGGGTTGTTTGGATTTGCATTTTCCTGATGATTAAGGATGTTGAACATTTTTTCAAGTGCTTGTCAGCCATTCGGTATTCCTCAGGTCAGAATTCTTTGTTTAGCTCTGAGGCCCATTTTGAATGGGGTTATTTGAATTTCTGGAGTCCACCTTTTGAGTTCTTTATATACATTGGATATTAGTCCCCTATCTGATTTAGGATACCTAAAGATCCTTTCTCAATCTGTTGGTGGCCTTTTTGTCTTATTGACAGTGTTTTGTTTTTTTTGTTTTTTTTTTTGTTTTTTTTTGTTTTTTTTTTGCCTTGCTGAAGCTTTGCAATTTTCTGAGGTCCCATTTGTCGATTCTTGATCTTACAGCACAAGCCATTGTTGTTCTATTCAGGAATTTTTCCCCTGTACCCCTATCCTCGAGGCTTTAACCTAATTTCTTCTCTATAAGTTTCAGTGTCTCTGGTTTTATATGGACTTCGTTAATCAACTTAGATTTGACTTAGTACAAGTAGATAGGAATAGATCAATTCGAATTCTTCTACATGATGACCACCATTTGTGCCAGCACCATTTGTTGAAAATGCTGTCTTTTTTCCACTGGATGGTCTTTGCTCCCTTGTCAAAGATCAAGTGACCATAGGTTTGTGGGTTCATTTCTTTGTCTTCAATTCTATTCCATTGCTCTACTTGTCTGTTGTTGTACCAGTACCATGCAGTTTTTATCACAATTGCTCTGTAGTACAGCTTTAGGTCAGGCACGGTGATTCCACCAGAGGTTCTTTTATCCTTGAGAAGAGTTTTTGCTATCCTAGGTTTTTTGTTATTCCAGATGAATTTGCAGATTTCCCTTTCTAATTCGTTGAAGAATTGAGTTGGAATTTTGATGTGGATTGCATTGAATCTGTAGATTGCTTTTGGCAAGATAGCCTTTTTTACTATATTGATCCTGCCAATCCATGAGCATGGGAGATCATTCCATCTTCTGAGATCTTCTTTAATTTCTTTCTTCAGAGACTTGAAGTTCTTATCATACAGATCTTTCACTTCCTTAGTTAGAGTCATGCCAGACTAGTCTCAGTGGAGTACAGGATCCAAGATGTCTCCCGCAGATAGCTTTTCTACATTTTCATTTTCATCCAGTCAGTCTGCCTACTTATACTCTTCCAGATTATAATAATTTCTTGGTTTCCACATTTGGTAAACTTGGAAACTTGAAGAAGTAATAACTAGACATTTTAATGAAAATTCTTCAATATAGGATTCTCTAATAGTTTTCTCATGCCCACAGAGAGTTACCTTCATTAGAAAAATAAATCTTGGAGCACAATGATGTGCTTATCATGCCTCCACAAGGGCATTTTCTGTGAGCTGAGAACTAGCTCGGTAGTTGGATGGACAGATGATAAGGGCTGAATTACTAATGATAATCTTATGGGAGCAATTCACTGATGTATTATTTATTCTCTGAATTTGTTATTTGTTATATTTACCATGATTGTATTTTTAAAACAAAGTCATTTCGTATACACAATACATGGCAAAAGTAGTGGTTGATGAAAATATTACTTTATGTCTTGATGGGTAATGTTTGAATAAGTCATCTACAATTCAATAGAAATTATTCTAGATGTTTCTAATTATAGGTTTATAATAAGTTTCATTATATTTCTTAAATTAGGTTTAATTTTCATCATATCAAAATCAATAAGATACTTTAGTAAGAAAAAAACCCATAAACAAAGTGCTGGAGAACCATCTCTTCAGTTACGGGTTCTTCTTTCACTTGCAGAGGACCCAGATTCAGTTTGCAGCACCCATATCCACTTGTAATTGAACCATGGAACAAATATCCATGGTTCTATATGGTGGCCTAGGAGATGCTATGAGTTTCTGACTCCTCTTTATGCCTCTCAGTAGTGTAACACTAAGTCATTCCTTGTGATGATATCACTTCTTTTTTTTTTTTTGTATCTATAACTCACAAAAACTTAGTTTATTTGAAGCATCTCTCATTAGTTAGGCCACAGAACACTGCCATCCAGAGAGAGGAAACTCCTCTCAGGTAAGTTTTCACTTTTGTAAAAAGTCAAACACTTGATTTCAGTAAGGAAAATAATGTACACAGAAGCTGCAATGTCCAATCATGGAGGTCAGCCGCCGTATCTTTTCTTGAGTTCTTCAACAGAATCTTCCTTCAGGTCTGATTTTTCTAAGTGATTGAATAATACATTTGTAAGCTTTCTCTCAGGTCCTGACATAAACATCACTGCCATGTCAAACCTTCTCAGCTGAGAAAGTTGTTCTAAGACTTCAAAGATGAGAGTTGGCTTTTCCCTCTGAATGTAAAAGTCGTGTAAAATTTTAATGATTTGATTGAATACATCTGGATCTAGGTTTTTCTGAAACAACTTCGGTTACAAAGATGGTTCAATTTTCTTTACATACTGATACAGCTGAAAGAAAGATGAAATTTCAAGACCTGTAAGTCATATAAAGTACTCAGAAATTGTTGGTTGTTTGTGAGCTAGAGGCTGCCTGGGGCTGAGAAAAAAAGAAAAAACAAACCTGGGTATGCCCCATAGTTAAAACATTCCTGGGAACAGCTTGACCATAAGATAAAGAACAATGTGAAGACATAACAGGGCTATCTGAACTGAGTCAATAACTCACAGAACTCTGACACCCTGCACGTACATGTAATCTTTCTGCTGATGTTTGAATAAGCCAATAGTGTGTCGCTATGCTGAATTCCACACCCCTAAGCCCCTTACCCCATAAAAACCCCTAGCTTTCAAGCCTCGAGGCCGACATCTGTTATCTCCTGTGTGGGATGCATGTTGATCTGGAGCTCTGTAATTAAACGAACTCATGTAATTACATCAAGATGGTTCTTCGTGATTTTTTTGGGTGCACGCCGAATCGGGGAATTGAGTGGGGGTTTCCCCACTAGGTTCTAATACAGCATCTCTGGGGAACTTCTCAACTGTCTAAAATCAGACTCCAGCTGGAAGGAGTTGGCAGGAATTGGAGGCAGAACAGCAGCGTCTGCTTTGCCCTCATGGAGGCCTTCTCACTCACAGGCTGACGCGCATCCTGCTTCACCTCCACCCGTGCTTGTGGGGCTGAAGCGTCATTGATTGCTTCTATTTTCAACACTTTAGCTCTGGGCCTATCCCCTGCAGGCGAGAGACGCCCTGGCTTGAATTCTTCTTGCTTCCAGGGCCCACGGCCGCCATTGCTCGATCACTCTTGGGGACAGTGGCAGAACTATCTGGTGCATCAACAGTCTCTATCAAATTGCCAGTTTCTTCAATAAAAACCTTCTTGAGTGCTTTAGGTGATCCCTGAGGAGAAGGAGGCTTATCCACAGCTTTCACCACATTGTGTCTCTGTGTGGAGTCAAGGAAGACATCATCCCAACGGCCTTTCTCAATTAGTTCCTTTTGATTCTGGAAAGCTCGGTTGCCGCTTGTTTATTTCCAGGTTCCAGAAGTAAAACAGTTTCAAAATCTTGCTTGGCCTCGTTGATCTTTCCCAAAAATGTCCTTGCGGTTCCTCTTGTGGCAAACGCTTTTTGAGTATGAGCCATCTAGTACGATAGCTTGTGTGCAGGTCTCTTTCAGCTTCTTCATATCTCTGAATCTTAAGATAGGCCATCGCTCTGTTATCTGGGGGCAGGGTGTTGGTGCGGTCTGCTGCTATCCCGCGGGTATAGCATTCAATTGCTTGCTCGTATTTCCTCTCTTTGAAAACTCCGTTGCCCAGGTCTTTCTCCACAATGGCCTTCTGCCTGCCATGCTGATCGCCCGTTGGTTTTTTTCTCTCCTGCAGCTGGCTTACTCTCGGCAGCAGCAGCTTTTTTAGGACCGGAGTTTTCCTTGGATGTTAAAGCCTGATTAATTTTCCTGAGTTCATTTGTTGCTTCAAAGTTATCTATCTCCAGATCTAACACATTCTCATAATCTTTTCTGGCGTCCTCTAACTTCTGCAGAGCAAACCGAGCTGCACCTCGTCTAGTGTAAGCCTTGGTGTAAGGCCTGCTCAAGGCAATTGCCAAGTTACAGTCAGACTCAGCAACAGCAAACTTTTTCAATCTGAAGTAAGCTGAGACTCTATTTGTTGGCAGCACGGGATTATAGGGGACAGCATCCATGCCTTTCGTGTAGCATTCAATGGCTTCATTGTATTTTCCTTGCTTGAAGTACTTATTGCCCTTTTCTTTTAGAACAAGGGCCTTCTGGGAATCCACAGGAATGCCATCTTCATCCGACTCTGACTCCTGGGACAGAGAATCATGGTTGCTGTCTTCTTTGTCAGGCTCCTCGAGGATCCTGTCTACATCAAGTTTTGCCCAGGCATCATAGTCATAAGATTTTATTCTGTTTTTCGTGTTTTCTTCTTTGGTTTTTCTGGAAGACTCTTTAGCTTTATTTACTCTTCTTCTTCTTTCTAAAATTCCCATTTCGAATAGGAGGTAAATTCTCCTCAGCAACGCCACCCTGACTTCTCAGCTCCAGGTCCTTCTCCTTCATGTCCTTCTCCCGGTGCTCCAAGTCCCTCATGAAGTCCTGAAGCTCCTCTGCGTTGTGCTTCACCTGGACCTGCAACTCAACTGCCTTACTCGCCGAAGTCATCGTGTCCTTCCAAGTCGGCCATGGCCACCACCAACATCGCCAACTCCTGGGAGACGCACGGCGTCCTACACCAGGGGTCTGTCAAGGATATCACTTCTAACTGGAAAAGATTTAATTTCTTTCCTCCTGGACTGAGTATTTTTCCAGTCAATTCAGTGAACACAAGAACAGAACTGTTTGGTCTTTCAAATGGACACCTACCTGGTACAAAGGTACCATGATAACCTATTGACACAAAGTACTCACTGGTTAATGATTTTAAATGCTTTGGATAGAATTGTTGATAACTATCAATTTTGAAACAAACAAACAAAAAAAAGATTAAATCAAACCTATGTTGGCAGGTGTCAGGTCAAAAGTAGGAAGTCCAAAGGCTTAAAAAGAAAACTTCCCAGAATAAATAAGGTAGTAGCCTATTTAGTGAAACCTCTGGTTTTTGTTTGTTTGTTTGTTTGTTTTTTCAAATACTATCTTCTCCAATAGCTGAATTTTTCTTTCATAATAAATCCACATACGAATTCTCATTCATTCTGAAGATTATAGTACATCAACCATTAATTTGAAGCCTCTCACTGTGTCTATTAAAGAGAAGGAAAATAAAACCCACGCCTGTTGTGTGACTTTTTCTGAATTGATGAATATTTGCTACTATCCCAGATAAAGAACCCACAACAGCCCAATGTGCAGATAACCTGAAAGCCCAACTTGGTGACCCACTGACTTATATTGAAGTTACTTATAGGAATACTGGTAAGTGGCTACTTATAGGAGTAAAAGGGACACAAAGACATCTAGACTGCTGCATCACCAAATGTACCCCAATCAGTTGCAGCTGGTCTAAACCTCTTCCAGACAGTTGTATTAGTTTCTGCTTCTTCCAGACAGCTTCTCTTGTCTAGGAGTCTTTTTTGAAGTTTTACTTGTCTAAAAGTTTCCTTTACAGCTTTGCTCTGCTTTCTCTGAAGAGGAATCTCAACCTTTACTTGCTATTCTGTAAGATAGAGGCCTAATGAATCTGACCAGTTTCAGGGACTTCCTAAAGCTATATGGATTTGTTTGGCTTCCTGTTTAAATAGTTTCCTATTATTCAAGGAAACTATTACATGCAATGCCATTATTTAATAAGCTAATTCTATTTAAATGAGTTTCATGCTGTCTTCCATAGAGAGATAAATTTTAAAATAAAAAAATAAATTGCCTAAATGAATAATTTAGAGGAAACAAAAACATGGATGAGTCACTATTAGTTTGGTTGCATGTTAAAGATAAAAATACATATAAATTTATCTATATCATATGATTTTAAAAATCACATGAGTTTACTTTTTTTGAATGTGAGAGTATATATCAAATGTGGCAATGCTTGGGTTATAATGCTTATTTTGACCTCAATACTAAGAAAAGAAAATTTAAAAATGAATTAATTAACTAATTAGTTAAACATAGTAGGGTCAGGGAAATGTCTCAGCAATTAGGAATGCTTGCTGATTTTTCTAGAGGATTTGAGTTTGATTACAACCAGTCACGTCAGTAGCTCACAACTTCACATAAATACAACTTTGCAAATCCCACTTCCTCTTCTTGCTTTCATGGAGAGGAACACATGTGGCATACTCACACAGACACTGACACAAACACATATCTAATGAAATCAATGTTTTAAAAACCTTACAAATGAGTAGAGAAGATAAAGATATGCCTGTGAGGTTAGAAGTTACTTTTGTACCTCTTCTTATCAGACCTGATTGTGGTGAGAGCTCAAATCTCAAACATACTAGTAATTAGCTATTCCCTAGAAAACTATTTAGAATGGTTAGTGTGTGGTATACATTTTATACCTTCACCACTCTTAAAGCTAAAATCTCCAAATTTGATGTAATTTTCCTGTTTTTGATGTACTTAGGAAAGGAAGGATGATTGACCAACACAGTTTATAACTTCAATGTTTTTCTAAAGGAATGTTGGTGTTTGAACATGCTTTTACTCTGTATCTTTTTTTTTTTTTTTTTTTTTTTTTTTTTTGGTTTTTCCAGACAGGGTTTCTCTGTATAGCCCTGGCTGTCCTGGAACTCACTCTGTAGACCACGCTGGCCTCGAACTCAGAAATCTGCCTGCCTCTGCCTCCCAAGTGCTGGGATCAAAGGTGTGCGCCACCACGCCCGGCTCAAAATGTTTTTAAATATCGTGGATATTGTGGTAGCATGGGATCTTAAACAATTACATAGAATTAAATGAGTGTTCCAAGTAATTTTCATTGCATTGGCATTCTGAGGGTCTTTAAAACTAATTATATGTGTAAATGAGACTAGTAGGAAAATCTATATGGTGTCAATTTTATTTTTGTTGTTAATTTCTAGGCTTACTCTAATTTCAATTATTTAATGGCTATCCTTTTATTTGTTTGTTTGTCTATTTGCTTG
Organism: Mus musculus; assembly: GCF_000001635.26. NCBI lineage: Eukaryota > Metazoa > Chordata > Mammalia > Rodentia > Muridae > Mus > Mus musculus. The sequence goes on from NC_000067.6 coordinate 28,805,142, forward strand.
TTTGCTTGTTTTGGACATAGCCTATGCCTAACCTTTGTGAGTTGGATCTGTTTGCTGTGCATCTTTTGCCCTGCTGAGTCAGACAACTGTTTAAAACTTGTGTTTCCAAACAGATCTGTCACCTTTTTCTAACTTGGCTTAGGGGATGAAGGGCAAATAGAGGCAACAGATGATACTTCTGTTTGTGAAATGAGAAGTGTCCAGCATCTGTGTGGCTTCATTTTTAATGAAATGCTTTTTTCTTGATGTTGTGGTTGGTCCACACATCTTCATAAGACAGTGGTTTCTGTCTGTTGATGCTAGACCCTTGCATGTGCTAAATCTTTTGTTTCCTCATTTCTAGTTAATATGGATAGTGACAAGCTTGTCCATCACTTGTTTAATCAGATCCGCATTAAAGCCCTTTGGTTGAAAATACTTGTAATTTCTAGCTTACTTGTTTGTTGACAATAATTAAAATGTATTTATCATAAATTCAGCTTTATAATTTACCTAACTAGGTTCATATTTAATGTACAATACTGAAATGCCATCATAATGATTCTACTAAATAAGATAAATATAACAGATCCGTGTTTTTTTCTGTACTGTTAGACCAAATTAAATATTCTCTCCTGGATGTCTTTCAACTTCTAAGGGTTTTTTTCCCAATGAAATGTATTTAAATCTCAATTGTCTATTAAATAGTTAAAGCTTATTAATGCTCTCAAACCTGAGACTGTGCTATATTAGTGTTAGCCATCTAGAATCATGAACCTAGTCCTTTGTGTGGTTTTGCTCACATCCTATATTAGTCAAAAAGAGATGAAAAAATAACCCTTATTTCTACTTCATTCATGTTTCCCAGGGATATTTTCATGTTCTCGTTGTCTTTATAGCTGTCCCTCCATGTCCTTCATGTTAAGTATTTTTTTCCTTCAGCTTTGCAACAAGTATCTGACTCTTTCCCTTTATTTTCCAAAAATTTAATTTTAAGAGTCAAAAAAAAAAAAAAAGAAAGAAAAAGAAAAAGAAAAAATTTACCCACAACCCAGTGTTCAAAGAGCAAACAGAATTCATTTCCTAGGATTTCACACACTAGGACTGTTGTTTGCACAAAGCACTTTCCTTTCATTTCACATGAATCAGATTTTTCCATTGCTTTCTTATTTTCTTTCCTGAAGCTATCCTAGCTTCTCTTGAGTTTAAACCTCTCATCTTTTAGAGTTCTTTAACTTCTTTCTGCTTTCATTTTTTGCTGCCTTCTCTCCTTCCTTTCCTTTGCTCCTCGCTCTTTCTTTTCTTTCTTTAGTACTCTCTCCATTTCACTATCTCCCTGAATTAATCAATATTTTGTTTATGTTGTTTGTTGTTGTTGCTTAACAAAGTGTTTAAACTCATCAGTTCAAAGCATACCTTATTGTACTTAGTAGCTTATGTAACTCAGAAATCTAGGTCCAAATTACCTAGCGCTCTCATCTAAGAATCCTTTACAAAATTCAATCATTTCAAAGCTCAGATGGGCAAAACTCTAACACAAATTCACTGGATTCATAACCTCATATATTTCCAGACCCCAGCCTTGGCTGCTCATCTAATTCCTTCACAGATGGTTTCTGCAGTGTACATCCTACAGCACAATAGTTCTCTTTTCCAGTGTGAAAAACATGAGGGGGAATGAATGCCAACAAAGAAAATTCAATGTATTCTGCCTTAAAATTGGCATCCTACCATTCCCACTGCACTCTTCTGGAAGAGAACTACATGCAGCAGACAGCTAAACAGAAGAGTCACTCTGAGGGAGTGGGGCTCAACATGTCCCTTCTAAAAGTTGTCTTCTTCAGAGCTTTGCAATTCAACAGAAAATATAAAATGACTAAGTTTTCAGTAGAGGAAGTTTTCAGATGAGCTAGGTACAGCTGCCTTGGTACCTGGATTTGGGAAAATGGTTAAGCGATATGGTGCAGCAAAGATTTCAGTCCAGGTTTGACAAAGGCTTTGGGGTGTGTAGGGTCATGGATGTAAACATATTTAAGCACTATTTCATAGAAAAAAAGGGAGGTGCAGGTGATAATATAAAATCTGTTTTGTTCTTATTGTTCTTACTAAAGAAATATTTTTGATTTGGAGAGAGTTGAAAGTGTTTGGTTTCAAGCTGGGAAATGGCTAAGGTGCCTTTGTAATTTATCAAAGTGAACACTAGCCGCCATCCCTCAGCCCTTACCTGTTATAGGATCCTCCTGGCTTTAGTAACTGCTTCCTACTATGGTGTCTGAAAGCCAGGGATCTTCCTTATATAATCCAACCATTTTGGTTATCTGTTCTCTTTATACCTTTAGGCCTTCTGGCTTTTGCACCTGATTCATCCCCTGCCTACCACCCCACCCACCCACCCCTGCCACCCACCCACCCCTGCCACCCACCCACCCCTGCCACCCACCCACCCCTGCCACCCACATGGTAGAGCTCTGACCACTCTGGACTCTCCCATATGCTCCTGCCTCTGGTTTTTCTCTCCCATGTGTGTACAATAACCTTTCTCTTCTTCCATATTTAGTTTTTTTTTTCCATTTATTAAGCCAATAATATATTTACTGGGAAATAATTTAAAAACTGTGTTTTCAGAAACTGAAACAAAACCCAGAAAGCATGAATGAGACTGACTTAGGCCTCTGCACATGTATAATTGTTCTGCTTGATCTTCTTGTGGGATTCATAATAGCAGAAGCAGGGGGAGTTTCTGACTGTGACCTGCCTTTGAATCTCTTTCCTCTCATTGGAGTACTTTATGTAGCCTCAAGAGAAGAAGATGTGCCTAATTTTACTGCAACCTGAATTTCCTAAAGCGCAATCTGTTTAGAGTTTAAAATATCTTCTTAAAAACACTGAAGATTTTGTACAGAAATAAATTAGTACTTTAACAAAGAAGAAATGAAGTAGAATTGTTTCAGATTATAGAAACCTTATATTCATAAGGAAATGTGTAGATAAGGCATAGAAAAAAATGTCCATGCATTTCACCAAGGCATATCCATGAGAGGTTTCCCTTTTTCTCAATAGAAAGAAAAGAGGGGTGGGGAGGGGAAAGGGAGGGAAGGACTGGGAGCAGAGTAGGGATGATAGAAATTAATTCAATTGTAAAAATAGACAATAAGGTCAAGAAATAAGAGACAAATAAGAGTTGAATATTGTGGCTGGTATCTTCTAGTGGGTTGATGAACAATTTATTTACGTATATCTAAAGCTATGATATTGGTTTAAAAATGGAATGGGAAACATTGCAATATATTTTTGGAAATCTAAATAGATATTCACGTATACAGAAACACTGCTGTGTGAACACTGTCTATAAAGAATATTGTTCAAATCTAATATTTCTTAAATGCCTACTTTATAAGTAGTAAGATCAAATTTAAAAGTCACATTTTAGTCTTCTGCTGTTTTTGTGCTGAGAATTATTATTTTCAGAGATAAAGATTTAAATGTTTTCTTTAGTAAGAATAGTCTGGACTGCTCCCTAGAAGATGATTACCATTTTCAGGTTCAAACTTGCTCAGAAGAGTTATAATTGCTCTTTCTATATTACTTCTAAATTCTCAAAAGATTTTTGCTATTTGTATTTTAACAGACACATAGCTATGTAGTTTTTATATAAAAAGACATTTTTATTTAAATTCTTTGGGATCCCTGTTACCATGCTGTCCAGTTTTTTTTTTTTTTCATTTCAATATATAACTGCACTTAATCTTGTTCCCTTAGAGCCCAACTCAATGAATCTAATTAATGTGACAAAACCATCCCTGCTGAGGTGTTAATGAATGATAATGAAGTCAGTGACACACCCAATTTGCATACTTTACTTGTGTTTTTCAAAGAACTCTTCTTAGACTATTATTACTAAAAAAATACAATAACCAGCTAAAGCTGGTGGATCACCAAAGGGGAACCAAAATGGGTTCTGTTCTGGATTCTACTAAGGCCTAGGTAAACACTCACTGCTGTGCTGAGTCGGCTGCTCAGAAGAAAGCATCTTACAAATGCCTTGTAAATGTTGACTCCAGTAAGAATTCACTCAAAACTCAAGAACAGACAGATAAATATTGTTTACTCATGTTTGCATGTCAAAGTCAAACAGAGGATTATGCTTATCATAACAAACTTGAGAGTCAAACCACATAAAACATTCTAAAATAATCCGTGAAATATGCCTAAGACACTAAGGTTCAGACCATATCTTTCAGGTCTAAGATCACAGTGTCTAAGATCACAGTGAAATAAAATAGCTGTCTAGGTAGCTTGTGTCATACAGAGTAGACTGCCATGCTAATAGTAGAGATTTTTCCAAATTTTTATTTCAGTTTAGCTCAAGAGCTGAGTACCTTTTAAGAATGTCCAATTCTTAAATAACAGAAACATCATTTTTGTGCTGAGTGGGAAGCACAGCTTCTCGGATTGTATCTTTAAATATGTCACAGTGTACTTCTCTATATTATATTGTGTGCAGTATCAATTTCAGTTGTTCCTCTTTAATTTACTAATATTCATGCAGGGAATGTTATATAGGCAAAGTGAATATGTCGAACCTATCTTTCTTTAAGTTCAAAAATTGGTGTTGGCCAATATATATATATATATATTTTTTTTTCTCAAATAAATTCATTTCTAAATATTGTTATTGTTTGGAGTTAGTTTTGTATGCTTCAGTATTTTATTCTTTTACATTCATTTTGGTGTTTTAATCAGAATTTATTTAAGTTTTTATTTTCCATATTTCTACGAAAGTTAAAAGGTATGTTATTGTACAAGTTGTTATATCTAAGTGTCATTTTTAAGTCACCCTTATTATTTCGTACGTAGAAAATGATGTGACTTACATGAAATATTTACAGAAGCAAACCTACTTACAACCAGTCATTAGGACATCCATTCCTTTCTCTTTAATTATTAAAACCACACAGGGAAAAGTTCAATAGTTGTTTTTAGGAGAAAGGCCAAGATACATCAATACTCTATTCAGAACAAAATGATCAGGAATAGAATTCATTTGCAAATACTAACATTTCATGGATCAAAACATTCTTGCCAAGGAACAATCTTTAAATCTGATGTAAAACCAATTTTTATTTATAATTTAAATAGATATCTGTTGATAATGATATAGTGGATAAAGGGCAGATCCAAATGGTTCATGATATTTTTTCTAATAAGCCTCTTTTTGTGTTAGTCATTGTAAATGATGAAGGTTTCACCACAGTGTATGTGTCTGTTGTAAATGTCACTTTTATTTCCTCAGATGGTGTGATAAGATTAGAGGTAATACATAGCTTGAGCTGAGTCCAGAGCATTTCCTTCTCTGGTCTAATTATCCCTAGGCTTGGAACTTCTAGCCTCATGACCATCTAATCTTCCCATTTGACTGATTCATCTTGGATTCTTACAGCTTCTTACTGAATTGTTTTGCTTGACCTCAAACCAACTCTGGAAACGTGTTTTAATCTTCTGGCTCCTTCTTATTCTCTGTTTTCTTCTATCTTCACCTGTTACCTAACTCTGTAACTCTCTGTCTCTCTGTCTCTCTCCCTGTCTCAGTCTCAGTCTCTCTCTCTCCCCCTCTCTCTCTCCACTGCTCTTTTAAATCACTACTCTTTTCTGTGCTGGTATCCTGAGTATTAAGTGTATCCTATCTCTGACTCATTGATTCTTTCCCACCTCTACAGATGCTTCTGGTGAACCACCACTAACGTGGAAACACACAAAGTGCTGTAATTGCGTAAATGCGTAGAAATGTGTTTCTAGCTAAACCAAATTTAAGTAGTAGAACAACACCACTTGCAAGAAAAATTTCAAGAAACCCTTGATGACAAAAACCTACACACATACGAGTAATGAGTGATTTCAACCAAAGGAATAGAATTAAATTCTTAATATGGATCATAACCATGAAACTGCAGTATATCAAATATACAGAGAAAATTCATAAAAAATGGCCCATGGGAAAATATTAAATTGAATTTTTCATCATCACATCAAAAACGAGCATAGAGAAATGATTTTTCTCAAGATGCCAAAATAGCACAAAAAAATGCAAGCAAAAAATGATATGTAAATTGCTCAGCCTTAAATTCTCTAAGCTTTGAAAATATTCCTTTAATTAAGGTTAATAGAGTCTATTTCTAATATAGGAGTAGCTGATCTTACTTTTAATGGAATCTTTAGTTCTATATGTATTTAATGATATTAGTAAACATTTTATAATGTGAGAGAGAATTACTATTTACTTTTAATACAGGTAATAAAAATTAAACCCAGCATATAACATTGAAATGCCTCATTGTGTAAAAGATCTAAAATGGAACTACTAGTTTATTTCAGAAATCTTTTTGAAAATACAGTATTTTTAAGTTTATATTTTAAATAAAATGAAATAGAAATTAAGTCTTTTTTAAGCACCAACAGACCCTTTCCTTATGCACTTTCATGGTAAATGCCATTTCTAAATGTTTTTATGACAATCCATCTTAGATTTTTTTTTCTGAAAATTTCTTAAAGATGAAAAAGACCCAAAGGGGGTTTAAATTTTTCCTGACAATTCAAAAAACAATGGTTATTATACATTTTGGTTATTTATCTCATGTATCAAACAAATAAAAATTATAGAGCTAAAGGCAGGATACTGGCTACTCTGTTAGAAGGAATAGCAACCTTCCAAAAGAAGCATTTATAGGAAGGGAATAGAAATGGAAGAAAATGGAAAAACAACAATAAAACAGTTTGCTACATCTTTTGCTGACCTACTGTTCTTCCCCAATTTTCTCAGTCCTGAGGACCGAGCAAGCTCTGTGTTATTGTGACCATGGCTCATCCCATCCGTTCCATAAGGACTAGAATTGTGAGCACAGGACCATTCACAGTTCATTAGCATCCTGCTTGAAGCATCCTAGGTGTCTTCTGGCCTTCTTCTATTGGTTATCACCTCTTAACTCACATCGGATTCCTTTAAAAATGTGTTAAAATGCCTCATTCTCTGCTATCACAACTCTACGTTTTCACCTTAGTTGGGTAACTTTGCTGTGACAACTAGGATATAAGGAGGAAGGAAAGCATATTTAGTCAAAACTTATTTTTATTCTTCTCTAACAATACATCTTAACCACGGTCCCACCCCCTTCCATCCCTCTCAGCTTTTCCTACCTCTCCTCTCCTGTTTATTTGCTCCTCCATTTCTGTTCGGGAAAGAGAAGGTTTCCAATGAAATCACCCAAACATGGTATATAACAACATCTAATCAGACTAGGCACTAACCATCCTAAAACTTTATAATGGGCAGGACTTGAACAGTGTTTTATTCAGTCTTTCATGAATTGCATTCCTCTGTCTGACTCCGTCCTTCAGGCATGTGCATGCATGCATTTGTATTTGTGTTTGAGAGTGAGTGTGTGTGTGTGTGTGTGTGTGTGTGTGTGTGTGTGTGTGTGTGTGCCTGTGTGTGTGTTTCGGTTTCCATCCATACGCATTGATTACATTGGAAGTAGGAAGACAACTTGTAGGATTTGTTCTCCCCTTCCATCATACTGGTGGTGAGGATCAAATTCAGGTTGTCAGGTTTGACAGGGAAAACCTTAAACCACTGAACTAATCACCAGGCCTTACTTCCTCCCACCACTCCCCCCTCTCTCTCCCTCCCTCCTTTCCTCACTCCTGTCTTCCCTCTCTTTCTATCATTCCTTTCTTTTCCTTCACTTTTTGATGTAATAAAAAAAAATTCAAGGTGTTATGTGTCCTAGAAAAGGCAGATTATTTTGTTAAATACCCACCAATTTTTTTTTTCCAAACTGGAAAATCTACCTGAAACTTTGCAAGCTACCCTATTCCTCGGTCGATTATTATTTTTTTTTTAAATTAAGAATAGATTTTCATTTAAATTGCGTTACTATTTCTTTTTCAGAATTATTCTATGGAGTTCTCAGCTGCTAGAGCATCATAATGAACAGACCCTTTTGTGAATTCACAATTCCTAGTTACAGTCTTAGCAGTGGTTCTCATTAGTTGTGTGAATAACAGCAAATAATTTAAGTTTAATAACCTTAAGCTTATTCTTTTATCAGTGGGAATAGTATCTATTTACCTCACTATCATGTGAGGATTAAGTAAGAAATGAATATTAATTTCTTTGCCAGGCACTTAGTCAGAAATCTAAGGACTGTATATGAATCATTCAGCTGAAACCCTCGGCTTTTATTTACCTTTAGCCCAATTAAGGGAAATATGGAGCAAGTGAACAATGAAAAGATAAAAGTATAGAGTAATTTCTAATAAAAAATGCTAAAGAGAAATTAGAACAAATACTTAAAATATAATTATATGAAACACATAATTTAACTTAACCTAAAAATGTATGAAGATATGAAAAATGTCAGAATATAATTACATGAAACACATAATTTAACTTAACTTAAAAATGTATGAAGATATAAAAAAAGCAGGAAGAAAGAATAAAGATTGTACTGTAATATTGGTTGGAGGGACATGGATAGGCTTCAAATTAATTCTGGGATGGCCAAGAAGGACTTCATTCAAACAATGGATGAACAGAAACTAGAAGGAATAAGGATAGATACCATGTAGTTATTTGAATGAAGAACAATGTAAACAGAGTGCAAGACATAGGTTCTGATGAGAACGCATGGCATGTTCTTGAGAATCAGCCAGCAAACCAGTGTGACCAAAGAGTCATGAGCCAAGGGAGGATAAAGTGAGAAGTGCAGAGTGGTGGCCAGGGAAGTTGTATGGAGCTGGAAAGGTATATGCTGAGTAGATCTGTAGGTCAAGATCAAGCCTGCTCATAAAGAAGCACAAGTCCCTGGCCATTGTGTGCACTGTACTGGCTTCTTTCCCTGGCCATTGTGTGCACTGTACTGGCTTCTTTCCCTGGCCATTGTGTGCACTGTACTGGCTTCTTTGCATATCCATTCTGAGTTAAGCACAGAACACAGATTCTTTCAGACATGGATAGGAACAGATAAAAGAGGTAGGACATGAAACAATATTCTAGTTCAAAGTTTCATGCTAGCTTAGATCATGGATATCTGGGTCCTTGAGGAGTGGTTGAGAGAGCTGAGATTTTGCACTTCTAAGGCTAGAACTACATTTACTATGGTATAATGGGAAGAGCGATGTAAGATGACTCCAACAATGTTTTCTTATGTTAATAGAAATGTTAACTCACTATTAACTAGTATATGGAAAGTTTCAATAGGTCTAAATCGGGAGCTTCTGCATGTCACGTCTTAGTTCCTGTGAAACTTCATGGCAACATTGTGGTTTAGCAGGTTTTATAATAACTTGCATTGTGATTATTTAAGATCCATTGTCACATACATAAAATATACATTCATGAGACTATGAAATGTTGCCAGAATATAAATGTAGTTAGAATGGCAAGGTACTGAACTATGACAGATTAGTACATATTGTGTCTTGCTAATTGTTCAGCCATTGTATTTGATTTCTGTATAAGAAATGAACAACCTTACCTATATAATACTTAAAATCTACTCTTTGACTTTTTCTCATGATATTGGGGGAAAAAAGTGGACTACACTTAGATATATATGTATATGATGTCTATTAATTTTAGAACAGGCTCCCAAGGATACAATAAAGGCACGTTCTATTTACTTAGCTTGATAAAGTAACTATGTCAATTATCATTACTTACAGAAGCATAGGTAACTTATGAGTAGCTCAATAGCTACAACTAGCAACCTTTATGTATGAATTCTTAGGGATGGATGGGGCCTCTTGTGTCACTTATCTCCATGAGGAATATTGATGAGTTCACTATTGTGCAATTTTCCTGTGGTAATCATTGTTGCTGAAAGTTTAGGAGGACATCAAGTTTGTCATGTCTAGAGAATGGCATTTCATGTCAAAGATATAAGAAACTCTTCATGGATTCTCCCAAGGCCTGCAGGGGTTGTTCTATTTATATGTATGTGTACATATGTGTATATGCATGCATTTGTATGTGTATACATATGCATATGTATATGTACTTTTGTGTATAATTTTGTATGTGTATGTATGTGTATATGTATGTATGTGTATACATATGTATATGTGTGTACATATACTACATATACATCATATGCATATATATCTAAGTGTAGTCAACTTTTTTCCCAATATCATTTATACTAACATTTGTTACTTCATGTGTATAATGTGAATACATCAGGTCTATGTTATGTGCACAACAGTTAGGAAAAAAATCTGAAGGAAATGAATAAGATGTGGGAATTCAAGCCAATTAAGGAGGCTTAATAAAAACAGCTAAAGAAACAAACAAACAAACAAACAAAAATTGGTTGTAAGTGCCAGAAATTTTTGAAGCTCTTTAGAGAATTAGCTGCAGGAGAGTCTAGGAGTTTATTTTTTATCTTTGAATATTCCATAGCAAAGATAGCTTTTTTAATGTATAAAGGCAGTAAAAGAATACAAATTTAAGACAACACAGTTTTGTTTAATATATACTTCTGTCACTGTGTATTTATTGAAAATCAACATAGACAATATATAAAGAATAAGATGTAGCTGTGTTCCAATATACTTTCTGTTTTCTGTTTGTTTGTTTGTTTGTTTTTTTAAAGTTGTAGAGCTTATTTTTCTTTTTCTGTGAATTTTGTTTTGCTGATCCATGCTCTATAGGAGTGCAAAGATTGGGAATAAGGCCTCTGGGTGGCTTTGATGGTCACTATTTTTGGGCTATATGTTCCAGTCATCTATGATTAAGATTGATGACCTTAGTATGTGCTAGTGGGAGAAATACTGAAATATAGAAAATGTAGGATCATGTCAAACTTCAATATTCAATGTAAGTCTAACCTTGGGCAGGTCACTTAACCTGCCAGTGCCAAGCCTTCTTCCTTAGATTAGTGAAAAATTCAGTGAAATAATAAGAAGTGGAATAAGCATGCTTTGAGAACTCTCTACTAGTTAATCACATGCAGTATTCAGAGGGTCTGTAAAAATCTCCTCCTGAGCTTTTTCACTACTGCATTGTCTTCATATATATTCCAAATGAAATATAATATAGTGCAGAGAAGTAAGCTGTCAGCTTGCTAGAATAACCTTTCTGGGAGAACTGAGAAGAAAGGAATGAGTTCAGATGTCAGTCACTGCAAGCCTAGTTTGAGGCATGAACAGATATATAAACATCCAAACTCTACCAAATAGTATGGAACTGCTCAGACAAAACATGCTCTAACAACTACACTTCATGAAAAATAAACGCATCCTATGGTATATTTAGAGGATGGTGTTGGCTTTTTCTTTCACTAATTCAGATGCTACGTGGTGAGTCTATGTAAAGCTATATGATTTTCTACCTGAAACAAACATTTTATATTTTATTAATTTCACTACCATTATCCATCATCTGTACCTGCATTAGGTTCTCTCTCTCTCTTTCTTTCTCTCTCTCTCTCCTTTCATTTTTATTGTTCCTATAAGATATCTTAGAAGCTATCTGATTTACATTTTTGAGAAATGTACAATAGTTATGACTGAGGTAGCAATTTTAAAAACATACCCAAGAAGTTCAATGAATGTAAAGTCATTTTGCTTAGTAATAAGCATTCCATTTTCAAGTGATTGCTGCAGTATAGAATTCTATTAACAATTTTAAATAGACTATTATTATTAGCACATTTACCTCCAAGGACATCCTATATAGGAGTAAGATAAATTCCCCTAGCTTGTACAATGATGTACTGAAAACCAATTCTGTTAGGTCTTAGTTTATGCCAGATGAAAACAGAATTCCAGATTTACTGTTAATGATTGTCAAACATGTGCCAAAAATATTCTAGGAGATTCATAAGTAGTATGTTAATTCCAAACATTAACATTTAGTTAAAAATCAACCAACTGTAGATTCTACAGCCTGAAGTGTATAAGCCTGAAGATAAAATTAACTAAGGTGTCTATTGGACACTAAACTCACTCTTCTTTATTCTTTTTTCAAAAAATATTTATTAAATGGTTATTTTGTGACAGACTCTTCTAGCATCAACAATATTTTACTAGGTAAGGGAAGCTATGAATTCATAATTATAACTAGTGATTATTCAAAATTAGTTTAAAAAATAGTTTAAAAAATTAACAGACCAGGAAAGGGGATAACATTTGAAATGTAAATAAAGAAAATATCTAATAAAAAAATTAACAGATCATTTTTGAATTGTGGTAGAAATCTTCATACTTTTTGTCTAAAAATTTCATATATATTTATAATTCATTTTGATCAAATCTATATATTTTTCCATCCCTACTAATCTTTTTTATGACCTCCATTACTTTTTCTTCACTTCATGTGCTTTTTATTTACTTTTAAAACCTATTAACTGTACATAGCACTTGCTTATTATTGGGTACATAGATGTGGGATACTCTACTGGAGCATGTGTAGTCTATCAAAAGTCATACTCTTGAAGAAAATTGACTTTCCCGCAACAGTCATGAATTGCAAATAGCTTCTTTTCCATTGGTTGTATGTCATGAATGACTTTCTGATACACATTGAAAATTTGGCTATTTTGAGATTGTGCAAGACTTATGCAAATCATAACTTTTGATGTGAATTTATATGTGCACCATCATGGGTATGTCCAGTAAATACTATTTCACTATACATGTCTACTATTTCTGTTTCTTACTCTTTCTTCACCTTTTTCTGAAATGACTCCTGAGTGTCAGCAAAGGAGATTTATATAGCTGCCCCACATAGAACTAAACATTTATTCTCTGCATGCTAAGTAGTAGAGTTCTCTGGGCTACCTCCCTTAATTCTGTAAAATGAAACTTCTATGTGTTTCATTGTGTATACACTAATCTATGTGTACAACGATAAAAAAATTCAGGGCAACTTGTTACTATGACAAATTAGCAGAACTATAGTATCAAGTTTTCCTTGTAGGACTATGAGCTATTACCTAACCCAATCATATTTTGATGTTTTTTCAGCACCAGGCTTGAGTTCAGTCTTGTGAAGTAGGGTTTACATCAAAGCAGAAAGTGATTGGTTCCTCACAAATCATTTGCTTCACTATTACTTCAGTGGGTCTTAACATATGGTAATGACATGGGATAAAAACAGCTAGCTTGTTTTGAGGGGGGAGAGGAAAAAAAAACACTTAGAATAGAAACAACGTTTTTTTCCCTACCAATTTTGTCTCTTCCCCAATACTTAAGAGGAAGAAAATGCATTGATTATCTTGTGGAATAGTGAGAAGACAGAGATTGAGTTGAGGGCTCTTTGCTCTTGCTCATTCTTGATTCTGCTTAGACATCCTTATATTGCTGATGTGAATGATACAAATCTGTAACCTTCTTTAACTCTCATTCTAGGATACTTGAGAACTACTTTTTTTTTTTAAAATATTCTTTCTAAAATCTGCAACATTAATTGCCTTTGTGGAAGGGGCAAAAATGTCAGCTAACTCTTCAGCTTTATAAATAAGTAACAAAGAATCCTGTTACTTAATGGTATAATTATGTGTATTGGATGGCTCATAATAATCTAGTATAGGAGACATTCTGAAAAACATGTAAGGTTTAAATTGCAAATAATTGCCTATTATAACATTATATATACCTAATTATTTTATAAATTTTTTATTTTGATTATTATTTACCCTGTACCAGTGCATATGCAGTGTTATATTTTCAAAAAAAAAAATGAATTTATGCCCCTTGCTAGTTCAGGTAGTTGTGAGTAGAGAAATTCAGACCCACCTGATCTTTCTGGGGCTGAGTGGAATGATGAGTGTTGGAGACCTGCGAAGAATCACACAGGGCTGGGGGTCTTGTCAAAGCAGGAACTCGACTTTATTGCATCAGTCTTTTGCTTATATATGTTTGGAGTATAGGGTGGGGTGAGATGATGTAGGAGGCAGGGAAGGGTGACAGAGGTTATGGGGTGACTGACAGGGCCAATGGCGAAGCTTCATATCAGAAACAGTGAAAGGCAAAGGCAGGGCCAAACAGGTCTTGCTGAGTCACTACAATATGGAAGTGACTAAGACACAAACCCATCTCAAAACTCAAGCCAGGCTTAGGCTCTCCCACAAGACTACAGGCCCAGGTTTGACATGGCCCAACAATTTTACTTTTATCTTTACTCTTAGAAATGTCATTTTGCTAGAATTTTTTAAAATCCTTACAAAGAACACATTCCTTTTTAAATTCTGAAGTTATATCAAGGAGCATGGTGTCACTTTTTATGCATATCAACATTTCTATGTTATACACAGCTTTGCCCTTGCTTTCTAATAAGTACCTGTAAGACTAACAGTGTTCAAGCTGTTAAATCACCTATACTGAAGTTAAAAGTACACAGGAAAGTTTTCTTTATATGAACAACCCATATACTGGTATGAGAACTCTTTTCTTACTACAATATATGATATGTTGTAGTAAGCCTAGGGGAGCAATAACATGATTATCCTTCATTTGTTTTTATGTGTGAGTGTGATGCATATGCATGATATGTGTCTATTGAATGCATGCATATCTGTGTGCTTGTGTTTGATTATAGGCATGGAAGTTTCACAACTATCATGAAAGTCAGAGTATGACCGAAGACGCTGCCAATGACAGGTCTCTTTTGTTATTGATGATCATGACCTCTTTCTAATGTATCTTCTCCAAACTCCTGGACTCTTCTGTCTCTTCTCTCCATCTATGCATCAGAGTATCAGGATTGGAAAAACATGCTACTTTGCTTATTTTGGTTTCTGGAATTTGGGCTCAAGTCCTAATATTTCTACAGAAATGATTTTCCATCAAATCATGTTTTCAGACCAACAATAACATCTTTAGAATAACATCTTACTTGAGGCTGGTCTAGAGGTCCACACCTGAAGCAGTGTCTACTCAGGGGTAGACACTGAGGCAAATTCAAAACTAGTAGCCTTATAGTGAGACTTTGCCTCAAAAACATCAAGGATACAACAAAATATAGATATTAATTACACATACTGCTAGTTTCCAACTGAATTTGAATCATTGGACTAAGATAAGTATGCCTCTATTTCTTCAATTTTCCAAGAAAATGAAAGGCTAGTCCTTAAAACACACGTAAAAAAAATTAAAATTTCTGATTCTTAGCAAATTTGATTTTAAAACTGGACTAACTTGTATGTTTATTATTTGAACCAATCAGAGTTGATTTGTACCTCAATTGTCTCAAATAGTAAACTGATTATTTGTAAGAATAGTTAGTTCCCAGAAAGAGAACAAATAACAGAGTGAAGTAAAACAAAAATCAAAGCACAGGAAGGTTAGAAAAGCCTATGGAACAGAAATATTTTACATTCCATTTTCAACTGATAAAAAAAGAGATAAAAACAAACTCAAGAAATAAAACTTGGCCTTTTCAATTAAATGTCAATCTTCCATTACACAAAGGTATAATTTGATAGAATCAAATATTTAAAAATAAAAAGACAATAAATATAAATCTCTAAGACAAGATGTTACTGTGTTTATGCAATCTCAGTTTTTTTCTTTTAAGGCATTTTTTATTAGATATTTTCTTCATTTATCTTAGATTTTAACCCTTGAAAAATCTGTATATAAAGAAGTTTGTGTGGAATGAATGTGTCCATTCTATATGGGAATATTTTTGTCTAAGTATCTAAGAAGCATACAGAATTGACTTGGGGTGAATATTAGCATGTTAATGTCAGATATATTAACAACTTTTAAAGAATGAAAAGATCCTTAGACAAAGCTTATGGACAGAGTGGAAGACTGTAAATGTTTTCCAGCTTTATTTCCATACCATACAGAAAAATGCTTAGGAAATCACTTTTTAAAGCGGCTCAGAGAAATAATTTTTTAAGTAAGTATTTAATAGGCTCTGAATTTTGGTACATACTTATAATCTCAGTTTGCTGAAGAAGAGGCAGTAGGATAGACAAAACGAGGACAATATAGCTGGGAAATTGAGATATATCACAAACATAAAAACACAAACACACACACACACACACATACACACACACACGAACACACACAATGAGAAAGGGAGAGAGAGAATGAGAGAAAAAGAGGAAGAGAGAACAAAACAAAGCAAATAACAAATAAAATAAAAACTGAACAAATGATAATATGTCTTTATGTCTTTATTCATTTATATTTCTCAAAAGGGCTCTACTACTCAGGACTTGCTAGTTATGCACAGTGAATGAACACTACAAAAGAGACTAGAATTGGATCAAACAACCAATGATGAATGATATCAAAGTAAACTTAAATGAATAGAAAAATTTCCTGGGACATCTTTCGTAATTAAATTCAATAAGATACTTATGGCAATATAATCATTATCATTTTCTTTTCATCTATAGTCTCAACAACATGACAGCCTACATATGAAATGAACAATGAGGACAATAATATGTATCACAATGAAGATGAGGAAAACTTCATGAAGCCTCAACTCTACACAAAGTACTCTGGGTATATAAGGACAGAAGTCATCATCACATATATTCTAGCATGATGAATCTGCGCCATTTAAAGAGAATGCCAAGTTTATCCTATGCATTGCATTGTTTTTTGCAAATGCTGTGATTTTATTTATTTATTTATTTATTCATAAAAATAATTACTATATTTATTTATAAACCAAATGTCCCAATCCCACCCCCACCCCCTGATTCCCCTCACAGAGTTCTTCACCCCCATCTTCCTTCCTCTCTGAGAAATTGCTCTCTCCTCTTTCCTGGTACAGTATTACCTACCTAATTAGGTGTATCTTCTCCCACTGAGGACAAACTAAGCAGTCCTCTTCCACATATGTGGCAGTGGCCTCAGGCCAGCCTGTGTATGCTCTTGGTTGGTGACTTAGTCTCTGGGAGCTCCCAGGGGTCCAGATTAATTGATACTGCTGGTATTCCTATATTGGTTGCCATTCACTCACCTCTTTCAATCCTTCCCCTAACTCTTCCATAGAGGTCTATGACCTCAGTCTGATGATTAGCTTTAAGTTTCTGCAGCTGTCTCAGTCGGCTCTGGGTAGAGTCTCTCAGAGGACAGCCATGCTAGGCTCCTGTCTGCAAGCTCAACATGGCATCAGTAATAGTGTCAGGATTTAGAATCATCCCATGTGATGGATCCTACATTGAGCCAGTCACTGGATGGCTCATCCTTTAGTCTCTGCTCCATTTTTGGTCCTTTATTTCCTTTTGACAGGAACAATTCTTAGCCAAAAATTTGAAGGTGTCCCTGTCCCTCCACTGGGGACCCTGTCTAACTACTGGAGGTGGTCTCATCAGGTTCAATCTCCCTACTGTTTGGCATTTCAGCTAACAGGTTTCACCCCCATTGAGTCCTGGGAGCAATGGTTTACAGCTATCACTCTAACATGCCGTAGAATCTGGGCTCCATATTAGAAACGTTTGGAGCACTGATCTATCAAGATTAACCAGTAATATTAATGCAGAATTGGTGTGTTTGAAGGAAATGCAAGTTTTCAAAGCTCAAAACTTTTCTATGCATCCACTATTAGAAATGGCAAATGGGGAGGCATTAGAAGGTGATTTGCAAATTCTTACTACCACGGCTTAAAGAGCATCAAATTGAATTTAGTCATATTTCATAAATTACCATACAATGCTCTGATTAATCTACAAAACTCATTTTCTATAAATAAAAGACTTCTATCTAATCTTTTCATAGGAATGTAATCATGCAGAAAATAGGTATACGGAAGTAGAATTCTCTTAATTTTCATGATAACTAAAGAAAATATGTACAGAGAAAGAAGAGTCAGAATAATTTGAAAATAAAAAAACTTTTAGTTTGCTGTCACTATTCCAATTATACCCATAAGACTATTTGTTCAAAATAGAGCAGAGAAAACTTTGTAATGAAAGTGTGCATTATTCCTTGCACATTAATATATTAAATTATCAGGTCAGGGAGTTAGAGTGCCCTTTGGGTCAATAGGCCACTTAAGCATCTAGTTAAATTTATATGAGTACATTGCTTGAAAGATAATTGTAATCATATAAAATGCCTCAGTTCAATGATTCCAATGTGGCTTAAAGATAATGAATCTTTTGTATCATTCATCTTGGGAATATTAACATTATCAAGTCTTATGACTGCTAATGAGCTTTTTGCAAGGAAAAAGCATAAATTACAGGCGCAGATATTTTGATTGTTATAAGGGTGATGCTTTAAAAAGCAATTAGTATGCCTATGAGTAAACAGCAGATCTGAAATTGACTTTGATCGCAAGGAAACTGAATATTTCAAGCATCATAACCATTTTATGAAAATTAATCCCTTAATAAAACTAGAAACATTGCCCAAGTTTTAAATAAAGTACAGCTATGAAGTTTGAAAAGTATCAGTAGCAGAAGAGCTCTGGAAGGATAAAGGTAATGATCTGTTTTTATATGGATTGAGCAACTTAAATAGACAGTGAAAAGGAGAAAGTCTACCACTCAGAATTCCATAAAACTTATAGAAAAATATGAACATGAAATCTATTGAAGTGATTGAACTGTATGTATGAGGCAGATATGTATATGTGTGTGCATGTACATGTGTGTGTGTGTGTGTGTGTGAGAGAGAGAGAGAGAGAGAGAGAGAGAGAAAGAGAGAATAAGAGAGAGAATGAGAGAGAAGAGAGACAGACAGACACAGACAAAAAGACAGAGAGACAGAGTCAAGTGTGTGTTCCTTCTCTGTACCAACCCTAAATGGGTTAATACCGTAGTAGTGACTAGCTAATGAAGGAAAGCAATCTCTGATTTTTGGGGGTTCAAAAACTAAGTCATTCCTATGAAAATGTACAAGAGCAAGGTGTATTAGAA